>NC_080185.1:87897783-88020855 GCF_950295315.1 Erinaceus europaeus | reverse complement strand
AGGGATCACCTTACTGGGAAACCAATGCTGCACTATGCTCCCCCTTCTGAGACTGATGGAAAGACTCCGCCCCCACCCAGAAAAAAAAAAAACAACCTGAAAGCAGTTTAGAGATCCAGACTCTGAGAGTGGAAAGGAAAGTTAGTGTAGGTATTGGCGGTTGGGAGTGGGGAGCAACATACCTCTCTTTTCCATTTTTTAAAATTATTTTTGCATTATCTTTATTTAATTATTGGATAGATACAGGCAGAAATCTAGACGGAAGGGGGTTATAGAGAGGGAGAGAGACAGAGAGACACCTGCAGCACTGCTTCACTACTTGCAAAGATTTCCCCCCTGCAGGTGGGGACCAGGGCTCAAACCTGGGTCCTTGAACACTATAACATGCGCACTCAACCAGGTGTGCCACTACATGCCACCCCCCCCACCCCCATTTTTTCACTGTTGTTATTGGCATGGGAAAATATTATGGAAATCTTATAAAATATAAAAAATCTTATAAAATATAAAAATATAAAAATTGAAATAGCATACAATCCAGGAATTTATCAGAATGATATGAAAACACTAATTCCAAAGGGTATTTGTACTTCTCATGGAACTTACTTGGCGTAGAAGACACACAGTAAGAGAGTGTATAAATAAGTTAATGATTTTAAATGGTGGCAAATGTTATAAAAGCAGTGGTCTAGAAAATGCCCCCAAATTGGGATGAAGGGTCACTCTAAAAACCCTAGTTGCAAAATGACAATTCTTTGAGAACCAAGGATTAACTGAGCTAGGTCCCTGACCCCTGACATTTGAGTTGAAACAAGAAAGCTTAGAAGGAACTATTCACAGAAAGATTAACAGGAATGGCTTTCCAGGCAAAGGAAAAGTATGCAAAGTCTCAAAACTGGAACTCACTTGATCAGCTTAAGGAACTGATGGAAAACTGGAGCCAGGTGAAGAATAGTCAGAAATGTGTAAAATCTGAGTCACTAGGGGTTATTAGGTCAAGGTAGAGATTTGGATTGTTATCCTTATGTGTGGTGAAGTCATTGGATATTTTGAAGCAGTGATCGTGTGTGATGTGATTTATGCTTTGTGAGAGCACTGACAAACTTCAAGGAAAGGGGGCTGTATGAGGAGAATGGTAGGAGCTGGGCCACCAGTGGGGAAGAGATGCCAGTGTTCCATTGAATTTTTGAAGTCCTAATCAGACAAGCTTGCAACAGAAGCAACAAATTACAAAGACTTTATTCCTGCCTTGAGTTAACTTAGTAGCTTGATAAAAATGGCAGGCTGTGGATTTTATTTTCTCATTTCAGTAAACTCAAATCCTCTCAGATTAGAGTTGACACTGAAAAGATAGCTCAGCGGACAGGGTGCAGACATTGGGTGTACACAACCCAGGTTTGAACCCTGCATGACATGGGGAAATTAAGGCAACAGAGGATTCTTGGATGATGTGGTGTCTCCCACTCTCTCTGCCTTTGTTTTTCTCTATATCTCTATTTGTGAGACCCTATTTCTGTTCAAAAAGGTCTCTCTAGAGAGTCGGGCAGTAGCGCAGCGGGTTAAGCGCAGGTGGCGCCAAACGCAAGGACCAGCGAAAGGATCCTGGTTTGAGCCCCCGGCTCCCCACCTGCAGGGGAGTCGCTTCACAGGCGGTGAAGCAGGTCTGCAGGTGTCTATCTTTCTCTCCCCCTCTCCATCTTCCCCTCCTCTCTCCATTTCTCTCTGTCCTATCCAACAACAATGACATTGATAATAACTACAACAATAAAATAAGGGCAACAAAAAGGGAATAAATAAATAAATAAATAAATAAATAAATAAATAAAAAGTCTCTCTAATTTACAACTTGTTGTCCACATATGTGTGGGTCCATGTCTATTGGTGAGCATGTGACATCTCTGTGTTATTGCATCTCATTCTCTAAAATTAATTTTGGATATGCATATATTTCCTATATATATATTTATTTTTCATATATATACAGGAAAATAATTTTAAATTTATAGGATTATGCTTATACTTGAAAGCAAGAAAAAAACCAAGTTTTATTTATACCGTCTTGGACTTACAAACTGTACAAGTTAGATGCCAATTATTTATATTACATATTCTTTTTTTCTTTTTACTCTCCCAAACCATTTGCTAACTTGTCCTCTTTAAATAGCAATTTATCTAGCACAGTTAAGTTTTTGTTTACAGATCATGAACCAATCATTACTAATCATTAACTATGTGACAGTGGGTCTAGAGGGCAGATAAATTCAATTCAATTCAACAAACATTTATTGAGGTCTACTTTGTACACATAAGAAAGAAGGTATGTCCTAAGGAAAACACAATGCTAAATAAGGTTAATTCCTTGCCCTTTGGAAGCGTAAAATACTGTGAGGGAAGATCTTGAGTACACAACTAGTTACATAACATGAGGGAGCCTAGACTAGAGGTCTGTAAAGAGTGATATGAAGCATGGAAAATAGCAATGTCTTCTGACCAGAAGTTGTGGGGTTTAAAGTATCATCAAAATGATTTTATTTCTTCATTCAATATTATTTATTGAACATGCATAATGTGCCAGGCAACTGTGCTCTGGGAGTACATGGGGTGGCATCAAATCTAACCTTTGGTGTGCTTGTATAGTCTCTCTCTTTTTTTTTTTTTTTAAAGAAAATGCCATCTAAACTGAGATAGAAAATCACAGGTTAGCTGAATACAAGATGGAATGAGAATGGGGCTAGTATTCTAGGCATAAGAAGCTTCATGAGCTGAAGGCTGGAAATGTGCAAATGGAAGGAAAGTGTAAGACAGAGGGAATAGGGCAAATGTAATAACTTCCTGATAATTTATCCGACTTTTCATGGTTTGAATCTGCTGTAGAATTGTGTGTATAATTGCTCCTTAGAAATCAGGTTCTTCTTCATGAGTCACTCTTAAAGAATCATCTTTAGTTAAGATAAAGAAATATCTAACAACCAATAGTGCAGTGGCTGCACTTCTGTTCTTGTAGTCCTAAACTAGTTCTTGGTAGGTTAGGAAAGAGGGGTAATGTTTTCATTTATCCCCATGGTAATATTGTATTTAATTAGTCACTTGACTTCAGATGTCAACAGGATAAAAAGGACAGAAATGCATACAAGGTGTATTTTTAGAGATTTGCACCCCAAACCAATCTTATGGATTTGTGAGAGATGACTGCTTTTGTTTCTACTTAGTAGGGAAAATGTAACCTCTTTTATGGGGCTTTCACTGTTAATGGAGATCTTATCACTTACAACACCTTGCTCCAAAGATAACAGAGACAGCTGACTGCTTTTACATATTTCAGAAGCAATGGCTTATAATCATTTATTATATTTTAATACTTAACATCCCCAAGTAGATAAGTCACTTTATCAATTGGAAACAACAGCCCTTTATTTTTTTTCATAAAATATAGCACCCATATAGAAAAATGCATTGAATATAAATACACAGATTGAGCAATTAAAGTATACAACTGGCTAACTTTCACCAGTCAACCATTAGAAATAAGAATTTAAGGTAGGTGTGTGTGCATGTGTGTGTGTGTGTGTGTGTGTGTGTGTTGTCTAATGCATTTCTGTATACAATGTGTCATATTTTCTTAAGTGACATGTTCTGTCAATGACTGTTGCCATTGTTCTCAGCACCATGCTAGAAGATTGGCATACATTGTCATACTGTCTTCCTGATCACCACATGGAGAGGAAATGGGGCTCTGAGTAGTGATGTGATTTGTTGGTGTTTATGCAGCCAGACCTGACACAGACCACTTGGCTGCAGCCAGAAGAAAACCTGAGCCCTAAAAGAAGGAATTACAAATTATTACTATCAAGAGGGCCTGGCCAGTTGCTCTTGCAAGTAGGACTGGGCAGCAATTATTTCTAGGCAGACTTGATACTTGCAATATACATATGCAGGATCAAATCCTGTGTCTACACTTTGCTAGGAAGTCACTTTGACTTTCCAGATCTGAGTTTGGTCTGTAAAATGTCAAAGTACAGCTTTACTGCAAATCAGCACTGATTTATTGAAAGATTTACATCGGAAAAAAACCCAAAAACAATGTTGCCATGAGGATTAAATGTGACAATTGATAGGAGGAACCTTTGCAGACTAGATTGTGTTATATAAACATTAAGTGCCATTATTGTCTCCCACTTCTATTTCTGTTAAGACACTTCTAAGGTCCCCTTTTTTTAAATCATGTGCAAGATGAGCTTCACCACTTCAAACTGCATAGGAACTCTCCAGCACAATATGCAGAGATAGGTTTATTCTCTTTTAAAAATAAGGACAAAACAGGAATATGTTAAATTTCTGTTTTATATTTGTATTTATTTAGGGTAGAGACAGAAAGGAATTGAGAGAGAAGGGGAAGAAAGGAGAAACACCCGCAGTGCTGCTCCACCACTCATCAAAGCTTCCCATCTAGCATATCCTCTGCAGGTGGGGACTGGGGCCTTGAAGCAAGTGTTCTTGATCATTGTAACCTGTGCATGCTACCAGGTACACCACCACCTAGGCCCTGCCCTAAATGTCTACTTCGTTTTGAAACAAAGTAAGGTCATACTGCATACAGTAGAGCTGTCTTCATGCAGGAGGAACATAATGGTTTATCAGAAAAGGCACGGCACATTTTTGCATAGAAAAGTACATCATGACTTTTCCAACAAACCAATATACTTTTTTGCACAGTGTAGTGAACTGGCTTAAAATAGAGTATTTTGATGTCCAATATGATATGGTAGGAGTTTGGGATATCATCTGGGAGAAGAAGATGGAGGAACGAGGAGGGAACTAGGTCTTCCATGTTCTCCAAAGCAATAAGTCATATTCAGCCACTGTTACTGGCAGGGAAATTTCAGCAATTTGTTTCTACATTAAGGCATTTCCTTGGAGAATAAAACTAATACATTATTCATCTATAGAATGCTGAAACGTTCCATTACTTTTGATACATTCCGTTTGTTTCTGTCTTTTTTAGGGGGTGTGGGTAGGTGTGGGGGGTTAGCTCGCATATATTTCCTCTGTTCCAGTCTGTGCTATTGGCATCTGCTCTCAACTCTCAATAGAGCATAGAAAAGAAAATCAGCCCTGAAAGTTTCACTCTCAGAGCAAGTTGGGGGCTGAGAAAGGGACCATTATTGGGGTTTGACATGCTCTGTGGGAGACAGAGGTAGGAATAAACCCTGCTACACTTGTCATATCTTTGAAGGTGATTTTTATTTTAAAGTATATTTTATTTATTTTAATGAGAGAGGTAGAGATAGAAACAGACATGATAGATGGATTATAGATGATAGATATGTGATAGGTAGATAGATAGATAGAAAGATAGATAGATAGATAGATAGATAGATAGATAGATAGATAGATAGATAGATATAGAAAGATGGAGACTGATTGACTAGAACACTGCTTAGCTCTGGCTTATGGTGATGTGGGGGATTCACCCTGCGACTTTGGAGCCTCAGGCATGAAAATATTTTTGCAGAACCATTATGTTGTCTCCCCAACCCCAAGCTGATTTTATTTTTCAGCTGACCCCTACCTTTCTGTGTACACACACACACACACACACACACACACACACACACACACACACACACACACACACACACACACATCCTGAAATACCCCATTGACCATTCATAACATGCCAGGGATGGGGGTACAACAATGATTAAAGCTGTGTCTCAATGCACTCTCTAGGTCAGGCACTTAAGAGGTGCCAGACTCTTAAGAATTTTGTAGCTTAAACCTTTATTACATGCAGATCTTCTTTTCCTGGCTCCAGTCTGCTTAGGGCTTCCCTTTTTGGTTTATGTTTCCACATCCTTTCATTCTGCCATTTTCTCAACCTGCTGCTTGTCTTGTTGTTGTTGTTGTTAGCCTGTTGGGAAATGAATGCAATATCTACAGCTTATGCCCATAGATATCCTTGAGCTGCCACTTGCCAGCTACATTCTTCCCAGATTCTACTACCTTGAGTTCCCTTCAAGCTCCAGGTCCTGCAGAAATGCAGCACTGCTGGTTTTCATTTCAATCTTCTTCAGCATTGCTTTCAAGTATCCCCAGGTTGTCTACAATTCTCTATCCCATTCCCTTTTCCTACTTTCCCCTTCCCAGCTTGTTATTTTTCATCTCTCCATTACCCCTCCCCCACCACAGACACCAGCTCTTTGGTACCTATGAATTTTATAATTCCCCACTGGCAATGAGCTATCAGCCCATTACATTCTTTTTTCTGTTTGTTTGTTTTGTTTTTAAACCTAGTTGTCTGATTTCTAGTGTATTTTCAGTCAGATATCAAAAAGATAGCTAAATATAGATAGATAGTTATAGAAAGATAAAGCTTATTTTCACTGCATGTATTTTATCAAATGACATGTTTGTGCTACAAAGTGTCTTCAAAATTCTCTCTCTCTCACACACACACACACACACACACACACACACTTAATTATGTGCACTAATTGAGCTCTGAATTCTCTCCTTATGGCTGAGAGATGTATTAAGCATTTGTTTTGTACCCACCTTGGTTCCTCATCCTGTCTTTTTTCTTGGGCTGGTATTAGAAACGAGTCTGAATTTCCTGAGCACTCATGAATTGTTGACAAAAGGAGGGGGAGCCAGGTGGTTGGGAGTGGAGGCACCTGGAGGCAGCCTCAGGAGGAGGAGCAACCTCAGCCGCTAAATGGCCACCGATAATTCACAAAATAAATGGCTCACCGACTGATAATCAAGCAGTGAATGTGCTTTTAACACTGCAGCAGGCTTCAAGCCATGATAAAGTGCTTTCAGAGCTGCTTTTGTCGCAGCTGTAAGGCTGCTTCTCAGAAAGTAACAGAACAGTTCTGCACATACTAACTGTGTTACACAGACTAGTTCTTGGGAATGGGTCACCACTGTGTCTAGTGCATAGCTCCTAAAGGGTGGGATAGGTCTCGGCCAGCAAAACAAAATCAACTGAGACTCAGAAGCCCAAAGTGTAAATAGAACTTTAACGTCAAGGGCTTCTGTATGATTCACCTCTGGATCTATTTGGAAACTGGAATATCCAGAGACCAGAGTTCAGATTCATCCACATGAACTAGTATTTGGAGCAGGATCTTAGAACCAGGGGAACGGAATTTTAAGATAAATTAAATAAATAAGTAAATAAATGCCAGATGGTGACAGGGAATATAAGACACCATGATGTACTTCTGGAGTAATAGAGAAGAGGAGAAAGGGATTTTGTGCTAAGGCAGTGCTGTAACTCAGTGGTTATACAAAAGCTTGACTGGGTTTGCAGTATTGCACCAAAGCAAAAGATTCTGGGGGAGGAGGGCAGTGAGAGGGTAGGGGGTGCTTTGGGGGCCTGGTGCATGATGATGGAAAAGGACCTAAGTTGGGGATGACTGTGTTTTGCAAACACCTATCACGGGGAGATGAAAAATTGTACCCATGTGTCAACAACTGTACTGTAAACCATTAACGCCCTCACCCCCATGATTTTAAAAGCTTTGCATTTAGCCTGAGAGTTGCCAGTATGATTGCTTGTGGATCCCATCACTGCTTTAGATCCCACCAAGTGGTGGGGTTAAGCTTGGAGATACTCATATCTCATTAACTTTAAGATACATGCTTTGTTGTTCTTTTTTTAATTTTTTAAATCTGTATTTATTGAACAGAGACAGTCAGAAACTGAGAGCTAAGGGGGACTAAGGGAGGGAGAGAGACAGAGACACCTACAATCCTGCTTCACCATTTGCAAAGCTTCCCTCCCCTCACAGATAGGGACTGGGGGCTCAAACCTGGGTACTTGTACATTGTAATGTGTGTTCATCCAGGTGCACTCAACCAGATGTGCCACCATCCTGTCCTGACGCTTTGTTGTTCTTTGATGACACAATGGAGTTCACAATCAGTGGCATATTATTGCTTTTCACCTTGATGGTTTTGGAATTTGGATGTAACTTCTATTCGATGACATTTTATCTTTGAGATGGTCTGTATATCTTACCTAAGTCAGGACTGGCTCATGATGAGAGTAGGGCTGGTGCTCGATTCAGCAGCACATATACTAAAATTGGAACAATACAGAGAGTAGGGCTGATATACAGTGGTTCTAACTGTGAGGGGTTGAGCTAACTAGGGTTGTTGCCCCTGTAGACTCCTCAGCAGACACAAATGGGGGTTACCATGAAACCATGAATCTAGCTGGTTGTTCCACAGGCTGGTATGAAGACACAGCTCTCCATCCTGCAGTACAAAGGCATTCCTTTCCATTTATTTCCTTTACATTTCATTTTATTTCACGTCTATTTATTCACTCAGCAAACAGTTTGTGTACTGGAGACAGAGAGAAAGAGAGGCCCTTTGGAATATAACTAAAATATGCCTACTAGTTATCTACAAAATAGAGGACCCCCCCCCCCAACTCTTCATCTGCACTATTCCAGCCTTCAGGTCCACGATTGGTCAATAGTTTGTTTGGCTTTGTATGTTAACTCTCTTTTCAACCACCAGGTTCCAGATGCTACTCTGGTGCCAACCAGACATTCCTGGACAGACAACCCCACCAATGTGTCCTGGAGCCCCGCTTCCCCAGAGCCCTTCCCCACTAGGGAAGAGGGAGGCAGGTTGGGAGTATGGATCGGCCTGTCAACGCCCATGTTCAGTGGGGAAGCAGTTACAGAAGCCAGACCTTCCACCTTCTGCATCCCACAATGACCTTGGGTCCACACTCCCAGAGGGATAAAGAATAGGAAATCTATCAGGGGAGGGGATGGTATACAGAGATCTGGTGGTGGGAATTGTGTGGAGTTCTACCACTCTTATCCTATGGTTTAGTCCGTGTTTCCTTTTTATAAATAAAAATTTTAAAAAAAGAAAGAGCCTCTGACTTCCATGTACTGTGGGATGAATAAGCAATACAAAGACAGGGTCAAACATAGGTCTAGAATTATATAGGAGGGGGGAAATGGATATCTTATCAAAACTTTGGATTCTGAGTGATTCACCTAGGGTAATAGATTCACTTAACCTCTTCTCAGTTGTGAGATAGTCCATGCCTGGTTATCTTTATCAATAACATGATTATGATAATATCACTTACCCATGGAGTTGTAGAACTAAAATGAGTAAAACGTGGAGCTTTTAGAAGATTTCCTGGAGCACAGTCAATATTATGTGTTAAATAAATCAGTGAAGGCTCTTCAGTAGCTTCAGCTTGAGACCAATTTCTTGGAAGGCGAGAAGAGTTATTTTAAAAGAGCAGGACAGCTTTCTGGGAGTTGACTCAGCAGTTAGAGCACATACTTTACCATGTGTGAGCCACCAAGGAGAGCATTGAGGGAACTCCATGAATGGTGGAATGATGATCTGGCATCTCTTTCTCTCCCTGCCTATGAAAATAAAAGAACCAAAATTGAGCTGAAGAGATCACTCAATGATATTACATATTTGTGAGCCCTGGGTTCATTCTCTGGCACTGTTTTAAAAATAAATAACTAAATGAGTGATGAGGACAGGTCATTTAGGCAGTAGGGTGAGGGAGAATGTGGCAAACTTTGGTGAAAATTGTGAGTTTACTAGAGAGTTTTATTATCAGTGATAAGGTAAGAAGTAACAGAAATAACAGAAAGGGTACCTAAACATGGGACTAAGCCTTATTTGTCACAGTAATGGTTTTGAATCAGAACTTTTTTGAAGAATTTTAAGTCCTAGCAATCTGCCTCCTCAACATATGAAGTAGTTGCTTCCATGCTTTACAGATGATGAGGTAAGTGTGCAGAAAATCAAATTACTAGCCCATAACTATGTATAAAGTACACTTGAGTTTTAATCTAAGCTCTAGGGGGCTATATCAAGCCATCTCTCAAAAAGAAAACAAAACATCAAGTTAGAGGTAAAAAGGAATGAGCTTACTTGTTAATTCTGTAATACTTGTGAGATAATAAATGTTTAATCTCCTGTAGGTAGCTGTATTTATGGATAGGGAGTTTAATGAAAAAGAGCTGATCTTGGTAGTTAGATCTGAGTCAATTAAAACATAGTATAAGGAATGGCTGATGGCACACATAGTAGTGCACACATGTTTCAGTCCACAAAGACCTGAGTTCAAGCTTCTGTCCCCCACTTGTAGAGTGGGTAGCTTCATAAGAGATGAAGCAATGCATCAGAGGTCTCTCTCTCCCTTACTATCTCCACTTCCCTCTCAATTTCTTTCTATCTCTATAAAAATCATTAAAATAAGAAATATTTTCAAAAAACCATAGTATAGATAAAAATATATCAAAAGAGCTATGGTAGTAAAACCTAGGAACACCCCACCCCCCGCAAATCTTTCAGATGGACAGAAGAAATAAGTCTACAATATTGACTAAGAATAACAGCAAGACAATTAAGAAGAAAAAAGCATAGTGTAGCAGTCTGTATAGAGATAGTAAGTAGTAAAGCATTATTTCAAGAAGTTGAAATAATTTCATTATTTCAAGAAGTAAAGCATTATTAACAGGGAATCAAACAGTACTGAAAAGATGTAAACATATCCTTTGGGATTATGAGACTTCTACTTCCATTTAATTGAATTAAACATACATTACCCTATTATAGCCACTAAATAAGGTTTTAAAAACTTTGAGTCTGGGGGTCGGACGGTCACACAGTGGGTTAAGCGCAGGTGGCGCAATGCACAAGGACTGGAGGAAGGATCCCAGTTCGAGCCCCCAGCTCCCCACCTGCAGGGGAGTTGCTTCACAGGCGGTGAAGCAGGTCTGCAGGTGTCTATCTTTCTCTCCCCCTCTCCATCTTCCCCTCCTCTCTCCATTTCTCTCTGTCCTATCCAACAACGATGACATCAATAACAACGATAATAGTAACCACAACAATGGTAAAAACAAAAGGGAAAAATGGCCTCTAGGGGCAGTGGATTTGTAGTGCAGGCACTGAGCCCCAGCAATAACCCTGAGGGCAAAAACAAAAACAAAAACAAAAACCTTTGAGTCTTACTCTAAAGCAAAAGAAGAACATTATAAAACATGGAGAGACGTCAGATCGGACTGAGACTTGGGTCCCAGATAATCGCATGGAAGTGAAACCTCTAGGTTTTCTTTGTGGCTTCCAGAATCCCAGAATGGGACAGAACAATCAGACACAGCAATAAGCACAAATACATAAAAAGCACTAGACAAACCTCATCTCTCCAGACAAAGGACTAGGAAAAGGGAATAGCAGCAAGACAAAAGTCCTTCCAAACATCAGAGATAAATATCATGGGCTTAGCACCACCAATGACAGCAAATGCCAAATGGGGAAGCTAGTTTTCTATCCTGAGTAGATTGTAATAAGGCGCCCAAACTACACAATCCACTGCTAATGAAGTGTGAAATAACAATGAGTGAGGCTGGGATTTTTATCCTCACCAAGAGCAAAAATCATATGAGGAACTTGGATTTTTGCTTCAACCTAGTAATAATGAAAGATCCCAGCCTCTACTTGCTGGAGAGATGTGAGAGAAAGCTTTGTCAAGAGTCAAGATGTTCAAAAATGACCCCCTCTAAATATTAGGGAAGGTCTAAGAATAATCTGGATTTAAATTTCAGTGTGTCCTTAACGAAGCAGCGCCCACCTTGCCCATACCAAAGGCCGTAAAGCGAAATATTTTAATAAAATCCAGAATTTCATAACCAAATACTCCAAATATCCATGTTTGATAAAAATTGACACATCATATCAAGAACAAGGATGATCTCCACTTCAATACAAAAAGACTAAGATATCACAGAAGGTAGAATCATTATTTGTTTAAAGTAAATGTGTGTGTGTGTGTGTGTGTGTGTGTGTGTGTGTGTGTCCTGCCATGATGGTTATCATGGGCTTGGTGCCTGCATTAGGAATCCACCACTTCTGGTGGCCATCCCCCCTCTTTTTCTGTTTTCTATTATACTGTTATCCTTGACAGGACACAGAGAAATTGTGAGGAGAGAAGAGATAAGGAGAGAGACAGAGAGACACCTGCAGCCCTGCTTCACCACTCCTGAAGCTCCCCCCCTGCAGATAGGGAGTGGGGACATGAACCTGGGTCCTTGCACATGGTAATATGGGGGGTTGCTTCACAGGCAGTGAAACAGGTCTCCAGGTGTCTGTCTTTCTCTGCCCCTCTCTGTCTTACCCTCCTCTCTCCATTTCTCTCTGTCCTATCCACAACGACGACATCAATAACAACAATAATAGCTACAACAACAATAAAAAACAACAAGGGCAACAAAAAGGGTAAATAAATAAATAGATAGATAAAGAGTGCTGTTAGGGTGAACTGGAGAGGAAGTAAGGGGACGGGTGGTGGTGCACCTGGTTGAGTGCACATGTTATGATGCATAAGAACCAGGATTCAAGCCCACAGGTCCCATGTTTAGGGAGAAAGTTTCACAAGTGGTTAAGCAGGTCTGCAGATACTTCTCTGTCTCCCTTCCTCAGTATCTTCTCTAGTATCTCTCTAGATTTGGCTCTGCCTCCATCCAATAAATTAAAAAATGTTCATTTATTTTATAATGTTTCCTTTTAAAAATTAGCTTTATTTATTATAGAGACAGTCGTAAATCAAGAGGGATTGGAGATAAGGAAGAAAATGAAACTGGAGATAAAGAAGAAAGGCACCTGCAAAACTGCTTCAGCACTCACAAAACTTTCCTCTACAGGTGGGGACTGGAGACTTGAACCCTGGTCCTTGCACATTGCGCTCAGCTAGATGCACCACCACCTGGCACCAGTAAAATATGAGAGAGAGGGAGAGAGAAAAAAAGAGGGAGAGGGGGAGGGAGATAACGAGATAGCAAAGAGGGGGCAATAAGGCAAAGTTATTTCTCAGGAAATCTCTGTTGGTTAAAGACTGTAACAGCAGGTTGGAGGTCTGGCGCTAGAGCTGCGGGTTAAGTATACATGGCACAAAGTGCAAGGACCAGCATAAGGATCCCGTTTGAGCCCCTGGCTCCCCAACGGAGTTGCTTCGCAGACAGTGAAGCAGGTCTGCAGGTGTCTATCTTTCTCTCCCCCTTTCTGTCTTCCCCTCCTCTCTCCATTTCTCGCTGTCCTATCCAACAACGACAACATCAGTAACAACAATAATAGCTACAACAGTAAAAAAAACTGTAACAGCAGGAGGCCAAGACAGGGTGCACCAGGTTAAGTGCACATAGTATGGAGTGTAAGGACCTGAGAAAGGATCCAGGTTTGAGCCTCCAGCTCCCTACCTGCATGGGGGGGTTGCTTCACAAGTGGTGAAGCAGGTCTTCAGGTCCCTATCTGTCTGTCTGTCTGTCTATCTATCTATCAATCATCTATCTACCTCTCCCTCCCTTCTCAATTTCTCTCTGTCCAGAGACTGTAATTTCAGAGTTCTATGAAACTGAAGAATTATTATCTTAGTGAGGGCATGAGAGAGAAAGAAGTATAGGAAAGACAGTGTGATTAGGCAGTTGTATATTCAAAGTTTCAGAAATAAAGAAGTTCCAAGTACAGTATAATCCAGTTTGTGTGTAGAGTTGAAGAAGAAAAGAGGTCATCACAATTAAAGAGGGCAAGCAACACTGTTGAATATGTTAGTAACAGTCAAAGTCTCCTGAAGATGACACTGAGAGAGGAAGAAAGTAAGAGTAGGTTGCAGAAGTCTTTAAATAAACATGAAAGAATGAATTGAAGGCTTTGTTTTTGGTTTGTATATTTTGTTTGTCATCCTTTGGGATCCACCACTCTGAGTCAACTTTTCTAGACAGCAATAGAGAGACATAGGGAGAGAGCGAAAGACATCTCAGCACCAAAGCTTCCTTCAGTGCAGTGTGTGTCTTGCTCAAACCTGAGTCATATACAAATGACAAAACAGTATCCAAGTGAGCTACTTTGTCAGCCTGACCAGAAAGCTTTTAAGTTATATTGACGCCCTACAGAAGATAGGCACCTCAGCAAAGAGGATTTTTTTATTTTTTCATTTTTCCCTTTTGCTGTCCTTGTTCTTTATCATCATTGTTGTTATTATTGTTGTTATTGCTCTTGGATAGGACAGAGAGAAATTGAGAGAGGAGGGAAAGACAGAGAAGGGGAGAGAAAGATACCTGCAGACCTGCTTCACTGCCTGTGAAGCGAACCCCCTGCAGGTGGGGAGTGGGGGGCGGCTCAAACTGGGATTCTTACTCTGGTCCTTGCACTTTGTGCCACGTGCACTTAACCCACAGTTCCACCATCTGACTCCAGCAAAGAGGATTTTTAAGTGCATAATTTTTTGTTGAGACAACAAAGGAGATACAGAAAGGTATTCACTATTGTCATCTAACTGAGGCTTGCTTCAAAAGAACTTCAGAGATGTGCTGTTCTGAAGTGAGATTCATTCATGTATTTGTTCATTCATTCATTCATTCATTCATTCAAGAAATACTTATAGATTGGGGGTATTAGTGATTTCCATACTTTTTGATGACCTAATTGCTAAAAATGACAAGTATTACTATCAACTTGCTCTAGTTCGGGTAATAAATTACACAGCCCTCCCCCCCTAGTTACAGAGCACTTAAGGTGTGGTTGAGAAGAAAGTTTCTTGTGACTTTTTATTCTATTTTCAATATCACATGATATTTTCTCTCAATTTCACATTTGATGATGGCTGTTTACCCTGTTTGGAATCCATTAAATTCTACCTACTGTCATCTAGCCCTATATTCATACTATTGGAAACACACACACACACACACACACACACAGACTACCATTATAGACCTGCCTGGTACTCAGATATGTCCAGTTTATTGCATTTCCCTGAATAATTAGTCAGATAAATAAGTTTTCTTTCTTTTTATTAGGATATATTCTTTTTTATTATTTATTTTATTTAGTCCCTTTTGTTGCCCTTGTTGTTTTTTATTGTTGTAGTTATTATTGATGTCGTTGTTGGATAGGACAGAGAAATGGAGAGAGGAGGGGAAGACAGAGAGGGGGAGAGAAAGATAGACACCTGCAGACCTGCTTCACCACCTGTGAAGCGACTCCCCTGCAGGTGGGGAGCCGAGGGCTCGAACCAGGATCCATAAGCGAGTCCTTGTGCTTTGTGCCACCTGCGCTTAATCCACTGCACTACCGCCCTACTCCCATTAGGATATATTCTTAAACAAATCTATTAGCAACTCTTTATATTTTGGTCGAATTTAAATGTTTTTAAATTTTATTTATAAAATGGAAATATTGACAAGACCGTAAGATAAGAGGGGTACAATTCCACACAGTTCCCACCACCGGAACTCTTTATCCAATCCCCTCCATTGATAGCTCTCTTATTTCGTCCCTCTGGGAGTATGGACCCAGGATCATCATGGGGTACATAAGGAGGGAGGTCTGGCTTCTGTAATTGCTTCCCTGCTGAAGATGGGCGTTGGAAGGTCTATCCATACTCTCAGCCTGTCTCTCTCTTTCCCTAGTGGAGCAGGGATCTGGAGAGGTGGGACTCCAGGACACATTGGTGGGGTCATCTGCCCAGGGAAGTCAGGTTGGCATCATGATAACATCTGGAACCTGGTGGCTGAAAAAGAGTTAAGATATAAGGCTGAACAAATTATTGACTAATCATGAACCTAAAGACAAGAATATTGAAGATGAAGATTTGGGTTCTCTGTTTTGGAAAAAGCTAGCAGATGTATTTTAGGTATAGTTCAAGGGGGCCCATGACCCTACTAGTTTTTGCCTGAGCTGACATCTAATATGCAGATGACCTAAGCTATTGTCTGGGGAGATGGTATCATAGTTGGAAAAAAGGACTAGAAAGCTGGATCAGGAAAGAGAATAGCTCTCAAATATGGGGAAATTATATAAATATTGTTAACTGTAAACCCCATTGATTTGGTCTGGGGCCCATAGTCAGCAAAGGAGCCTATGTAACCTCTGCATCCTTGTAGGTCTGATCTGGCATTCTGTGGTCACAGCTAGGAACATTCCAGTCTATACTAATTTCAGGACCCATCATCCTCAGGTGATAGGTAGAGTATATTGTCCAACCTCACTTGGGAGAATGGAACATTCCCTACAACTGTTGATCCACATTGAGGGAAAGGTCCTATAGGGGCCCACAAAGGGGTCCATTATGTTGTTTCTAATGGAGAAGACCAGTGACAGTAGAGACAGGGATCTGTTAGAGATCTAGGCCCATCATATCTGTGTGAGAATCCCAGGACTCCCTGACTAGGGCCCCACGTGATAGGGTGGCCTGGTATTGACTAAAGAGTCAAAATTAAAGTATGCCAGTCTCTTGCCCTTATTCAGCTTTTGTAGTCCTTACTTTGACACGGTTCGCTTTGTAGTGATTGAGGGACATTCAATAGGAGGTAGGTGAGGATGGTATCAAGTGTAAGTAGAAACTATTTCATTAAGTACTTCATGGTGTCTTTTTAGGTGTTTGTGCTTGCTTATTATAATTATTGACTCACTATTGTGCACTTTTGCTTTAAGGTACCTGTTTTTCCCTAACTTATGGATACATATACATATATCCTATCTCATGGGCCATAGTCTATACCTAGGTTTTGAGATTTGTTGAGAAGTTACCATTTGTTAAAAAGTATACCATGCCTGACGTCTCTGGACGCAGTCCAAAGTGAAACATGCAGAGATGGTACTGGTTGCATTGATGAATTTAAATTATTTTAACAAGTGAACTCTTTGGCTGGGAAGATAGCATAATGGTTATGCAAACAATTTTTATGGCTGAGGCTCTGAGATCCCACGTTTAATCCCCAGCACCACCACAAACCAGAGCTGAGAAGTGCTCTTGTTTCTCTCTTCTATCTCTCTATTTCTCTCTCACTAAAATAAATAGACAAAATTTTAAAAGAACAATGACAAAACATTAAAAAAAAACCCATATAAGCACTTATGATGCAGACGCCTTTATTTATTGTAATTAATATCAGGTTATAAGATTGTAGGGTTTGGGGGTAAAGTTCCACACTATGCCCACTACCAAAATTCAGTGCCCCCACTCTCCCAATAGTAACCACCATAATTCTTACAAACTCTTAGAGACCAGTTACTTCTGCATTTGTTTGTTTCTTTGGTTTTTGCATGTGTAGTATTTCAGTTCTTTAGATTCTGCATATGAGTGAAACCATGTGTACATTATCTTTCATACTGTTACTCATTTCACTAAGTATAATCATATCCTTCAGTTACATCCATTATATCCCAAAGGACCTAATGTCTTTTTATTGCAAGTGTTATATATATTTCACAACTTGTTTAGTCCATCCTCTGTCAAAACACATTTCAGTTGCTTCCACACTTTGGCTATTGTGAATAATGTAGCTATGGGTATAGGGGTGTGTATGTCCCTTTGAATAAATGTTTGTATGTGTTTTGGATAAATAGAAATACTTTTAAAAGTATGAACCTAGCTTTGAAAGAAACACACTGGTGAACATTTTGCAGAATTCTTTTGCTCCCACCCCACTTTCTTTTCTTTTTATTTTCTTTCTCTTTCTTTTCTCTTCTTTTTCCTTTATTTTCTTTCTTTTTTCTTTTTTTTTTTTTTAAGAAAATTACACTTACCATGGTCTGGGAGGTGGCACAGTTAATAAAGCACTAGACTCTCAAGCATGAGGTCTTGAGTTCAATCCACTGCAGCACATGTACCAGAGTGATGTCTGGTTCTTTCTCTCTCTCCTCCTATCTCTCTCATTAATAAATAAATAAAATTTTAAAATAAAATAAAATACAATTACACTTACCCAATTCTCAGTTTTTTGAAAGTTTATCCAGTCTTCATTCTCATCTATTCTTCCCTGTAGTGGAGAAAACAAATACACAAAAACACGTTTATATCCCTTGCTTTCTTACCTTGTAATAAACTGTAATGCTTGCACCCCACAATTTTAACACAGCTGGTCCGGAATGTTTCAAATAGATTAAACTCAAAATAATTAAGTATGTTAAATCTTAAATAAAAATAGTGAAATCAATCCACTGTGAAATGAATTAAATTATGCTTTCTTTCTTTGAAGACTTTGCATATGCCCTTTGCCATGGATATCCTTACTCCCTCTTCTTCATTGTCTCTTCTACCTTATTAATTCCTAGCGGCACTTAGTTCCCTATCTTAGTCATCACCTCCTGTCAGAGGTCTTTTCAGCCTCCTGGAGCCATAGAAATGTTCCCTCCTCCTCCATGTTTCTGTAGTGCTGCATGTCACTCCATGGTAACCCTTATCCCATGTGATTGTAATTGTGTGTTTACTTGTCTATGTCTCTCACAGGCCAAAGTGCTCAGACAGCCCAGCCTTTGACAGAAGCCAGGCACTACATCTTATTCATCACTGTATCCCCAACATTTTGTGCCATGGCTGCCACACAGCAGACACCCAATAAATATATGCCGAGTAAACAAGTAACCAATATGTCTAATCCAAATCGTTGAAGACATTTTGCAGCCATGAATTTACAAAGATGGTCATGGCGCTGAATATTTTAAATGAGGACTGACTTGAAAAATCTAGACCTTTTGGTGACCAGAGTTTCATTTACTAGACACAGAGACCTCTAAAGGAGCAAATTAAGTATCATGCCTTGCATCCAGTAGAATTCACAGAGACACCTTAAAAAAAATACTTTCAGTTTACAGAGGATGCCAGAGTACCCTTTTGACTTCCTGGCACTTGATGCTGTTTTCATTTAAGGTATTTGGATAATGAAAGGAAGAGCCCCTTTCTCTCTTGTGCTAAGAAGGCCCAGCCTTCCTCACAGGCATTTCCCTCTTTCATGTGTAGATTTTAAGTTCTATCCATTTCCTGTTTGCTAGAGGTAGGGAGAGAGTGTGATATTGTGTTTAGTTCCAATGTTTCTCTGTCCCAATTCTCTTCAGTTCTCAAACCATACAGATGGAATTGCTGATCATTTGTATAGGAGTGAACACGAATTTCTGGCAGGAAAATCAAGATTCCACTACAGTTCACTAGGGGTGTGTGAGTGTGTCTTTCCCAGAACACTGCTCAGCTCTGGCTTGTGGTGGGACCAGCAATTAAATTTGGGACCTTGGAACCCCCAGGCATGAAAGTCTTTTGCATAACCATTATTATACTATCCCCTTGGCCATAATGCCTTTCTTTTCTAATCCACTGCATCTTTTTCTGTCAAGTGGAGGGTTCAATTAACTAATTCCTTAGTTCTATTTATCTGATTCTTCTCCTTTGTGTCTTTATTTCTAACCCCACAATATGCAGCTGTCTCTGGGGCCTCCAACTTACATCAAATTCTGTCACACCTCAGATCTGAATCGTAGCAAATAGATCCCCAGGAAGCATCCCAGTGTATGAATTATTAATGTCCCCACCACACAGTCTCTGTGTGAATATTTACTTATATCACGAGGTATCTAATCCTGACAACAAATCATCATTTGAAGGGTTTACTGATGTTTTCTCTTTCCCTCAGTGATTCTACATGTGTCTGCCTTTCACCTTGAGTACTGCACAATTTTTGTCTTCCCCCATGAGACTCTGACACTGAACAGCAAGGAGAATATCAACGTCTAAATTCTACTTTATTTTTTTTAATGTTCCATTAGATTGTTACATTTCCCCTTCATTCTCTATCCTCACCACCCCTGCCCCAAATCCTCAAGTCATACCCATATTCAGGAACATGTCTTTTGCTCCCCACCCCCATTCCCTCCACAAATCCAGCAGCTGTAACCATAGTTCTGCTAAATGATGTTTTCTTGAAATGAAGCAATCAATTAGTTTTGATTGAGGAGATACTGTTTTACAAGGCTGTAGTTATCTCAGGAGCACATCTCCCTGAAATGGGTGCTAGGTATAGTTAACCCCCCATCAAAGTACCATCTCCCTCCACAGCAGGACATTGAACCCATAACCCCTTTAGTAACCTCAGACCTATAGGGGAAGGGTGTGGTATTGAATTCTATGAAGACATAGAATAGGGGTTTATGCTTTGTTTTGTCTTTTCCCTTGCTTTGTTTAGTAAATAACACATTTGATTGGGATTATTTAGTATTTACCTTTCTTTTGTTGTATTTCAATCAGTATGATCTCCTTAAATTATGTGTTGTAGCAAAAGACAAGATTTCATGTTGGCTTACAGTTAAGTAGTATATGATTATGGGTATGGTTATTTGCCAAAAGGAAGAACAAAGAACTCTTCCGGACATTTTAGCTCTGTGCTATAGGGCTTGATCATACCTTCTCTCTAATCTTGATTAGTCACTATTCATTTTGCTCACCCTCATCCTTCGTCATTTTGTTTCTTACTTGCTTCTCTCTCTCCTTCTCTCTCTCCTCTTTCTTTCCTTTTGCATAATAGTAGCTGTAGACTTGGTTTTAGCCAGTATTTTTCTCTACCTACAGGTTGCAGAAATCCTTTATTCTATCAGAAATTCTCTGAGCTCACCACCCTTTATTATTTCTCCTGGGGGTAGATATTACAATACTGATTTAATTAAAGGCATAATAAAGTCAAGCTACAGTGAGCAGTTAGTATGGTAATTCTCTGGCTTGTTACAAACCATTCTCTGTACTGACTTGCAGATTGGAAACATAAGTGAATAAAGTATACACTTCATTTCTTTTTATGATAGGATATGGGATGCCTACTTCAATTAGTGCATGCCTTTCTGCAAGCAAAGGTATCCTAGCCATCTCAATTGAGTGGCTCTCGCATGAGAACCTCAGTTCTGGAAATGGCAAAGAACCTGCCTGAGTAACGAAGCCAGACACTGACATAACAGACAGAAGTGCCTTTAGGAAATACACCGAGTGAGGATTTTTGTCTGTTCTACTTGATTTTCATTAAAACGAACTAACAGCATAATGGTTATGTAAAAGACTTTCATTCTCAAGGTTTGAGGTTCAATCCCCAGCACTAACATAGGCCAGAGCCAAGTAGTTCTCTGAGAAAGAAAGAAAGAAAAGAGAAGAGAAGAGAAGAAAGGATGAAAGAAAGAAAGCAACTAACAAACATTGTGCACCAAAGTACATAACAAATGTTGATAACAAGTGAACACTAAATTGGTAGTAAAGGGGTAGGATAAGAGGAGGCAGTAACAACCGGTATCAGAATAAATCAATGGATTAATTGCTGAAAGGACCTGGGATTCTCATGTGACTTTCTTTGTTCTAGAATATTTTGACTTGCTTTACCTAGAGTTCCTGCATTTTAGAACTGGAGAATCCCATGTCTTCTTCCCCATAGGTCATGTTCCAACCACATCCCCCATAGGTCATGTTCCAACAACACCCCCCCAAGAAAGAAAGAAAGAAAGAAAGAAAGAAAGAAAGAAAGAAAGAAAGAAAGAAAGTGAAGGAGAAAAAAAGAAAAGAAAAGAAACAGAATTCCACATAAAATAAAACTTCCTTAAAGAGAATATTCCCATCATGGAGTTAACACTGGTGTTTCTCTTTGGCATGGCATATACTCTACAACCATATGTTACAGCAGTGGGCGTAAAGAAATGATGATGTCTGTTGACCCCCCCCCCCAGATCTCTGTTTCTATTTTCTGTCACACCTACCCCAGTCAGTTACATTCACAAGAAGAGTTGGAACTAATGCTGAGGTAAAATCTGTAAGGCCAATATTTTATTGCTGGTTAACTAGACTTACATAGTGTAAAAAATTGAGGTATAAGGCTTAAGAGACTGATGATTACATTTGAATAGTCCAGCTCTGTCACTTTCTTTGCTGTGTGATCTAGGTCAAATTGTTTAATTTACATGTGTCTCAATGTAATTATTTGTAAAATATTATGGCAGTCTCAGCACCTACCTCACTGGAACTATTGAGATGACATCAAAAGAAACAGAATGAAGGAACATTAGGATGCTGTTGTGTCCTCTAGACACCAATATAGGGGAGATGAAAGGTTGTACCTATGTGTTAAAGACTATACTATAAGCCACTAACCTTCCAATAAAATTAACAAAAAAGAGACATAATTTGTAGTTAATGTGCTCTATTTTCTTTAGTTTCCCTTCCCTTGCCCTTAGGATTGACTCTCCAAATGCATCTTTGATATTAAGGTCCTAAAGTGTTTCACCTATGTTTTAGTCTATGTATTTTATGGTTTTAGGTCCACCACTCAAGTCTTTAATCCATTCTGAGTTAATTTTGCTGTATGGTGCAAAACAATGGCATATTTTCATTTTCTACATGCAGTTGTCCAGTTTTCCTAGTAGCATTTGTAGAAGAGACTTTCTTTTTCCCCTATTGAAGTGTTTTGACCCTTTTTTTTGAAATTAATGATTTAATGATGATCAATAAGATTGTGGGATAAGAGGGGTACAAATCCATACAATGCCTACCACTAGAGTTCCGTATCCTATACCCTCCATTGGAGGCTTCTCTATTTTTTTTATACCTCTGGGAGTATGGACCAAAGATCTTTATGGGGTGCAGAAGGTGGGGAGTCTGACTTCTGTAATTGCTTCTCTGCTGGACATGGGCATTGACATGTCAATCCATAACCCTAGTCTATTTCTGTTTTTCCCTAGTGGGGTAGGGCTCTGGAGAGGTGAGACTTTGGGACACGTTGGTGAAGTTGTCTGCCCAGGAAAGTCAGGAGAGCATCATAGTAGCACCTGAAATTTGGTGACTAAAAGAAGGTAAGATATAAAGCAGGAAAAATTGTTGAATAAACAGGAACCCAAAAGTAGGAAGAGAACAGATGAAATTATGGACCTTCTTATGGGAAGAAGATAGGAAGTCTATTTTGGGTGTACTGTGTAGTAGATGTCTAAAACATAAATCTGCAAAGAAAAGATTGGTATCTGAACTACCTTTCATACTTTGTGTGAACTATGGTGGCTGTCAGAGTGGAAAAGCATAGGATTTCTTTGGTGGGTTCAGTGACTTACAGAAACAAGTGAGTGTGAAACAATACCCCTGATATCTTATAATTCTGAAGACCATTTTTTAATCACTCATAGTTAATATTTAATTTTAAAAGTCAGATCTATGTGACTCTTTGCTACCAGTATTCATGGAAAGAGCACTACGCTTGAAATCAGACTAATCATCATAATTTCCTAATTACTTTGCCTTCTAGCTTCCAGCACTATTACCATCAAGTAGGAGAGAAGTCTTATCTCTTGTGATGTATTTTGGGACAGAATGGGATAGTATATTACAGGCATTTGGCACATAAGACTCTCTCTCTCTCTCTCTCTCTCTCTCTCTCTCCCTCATTTGTATATTGGGGGATCATATGACTTTACATACCTGGGAATTCTTGTTTTATTTCTGCCTTTTCCTTCTTACAAAGAACCCATGTGTAAATCCCTAGTGAATTCCATGCCCTTAAGCCTCAAGGTTTTTCCCCTAATTTGCTTTTACTAAGATTCCATTCCAAAAACCAAGTAATCTGCCAGATGTATCCTATGTCCATGACTTGTTTGGGTAATGTTCCTACTCCGCCATTTATTATGCCTCAACTTACTGAAATATCACTGCAGTGATTGTTGAATTAGGCTGTACTACCTTTGCCAAATAAATAAATAAATAAATTTCCCTAAGACCCTTACACTGCCCACCTCACACCCCAGGCAGCTCTTTCTGATGTGATCTCATAACCAGCCCCACAAGCATGCTGTTGCCTCCTCACAGTTTTGTTTAATGTGATGAATGGCAAAAAGACAAAAAAAGAAGCTTATCGCAGTCTACAGCATATGCAGGCATCTCCCTGCCTCTAGTGACTAATGAAATTGATGATCAAGCTGTACAGCCTTTCCTAATTTCACCCATAAACATAATTCATGTTTTGTTTCGCTTTGATTTTCAAGGTGAAAATGTGGATTAAGTTGGGAACCAATTCTGATCAAATGGATATTTATGATGTGGTTTCCTTGCCAAGTACTAGGTTGCTAGATGCACTGGAACTATAAAGATAAATAAAAAATGATGGGTCCCTCAGTTATTTCAGAATAAAACTGGGGAACTGAGAGAAATGTGGGAAAATAAGCCTAAGGGCACTGGTTAGTGGAATGTTGTGGAGGAAAAACTGAGGTCTTGAGGATCACATGACCTGGATTGGAACCTTCCTCCTCTCCTTTCTAGCCACGAACAAAGTATTTTGTCTTGCCAGCCCTCAGTTTCCTCATCTGTATAATGGATCTGCTAATAAAGTACTTAACTCTGAGATTATTGGGATGATTGAATGAAATGATGCATTTAACTGATGCACGATACCTATGCACACAGCAGTAGGCAGGCAAGCACTCAGTATATGTCACTAGTAATAATATTGTATTAATAATGATGCATATTTGATGTAGGTACTGAAAATTCCAGAGCTGAGAGGCAAAGAGGTCAGTATGGAGCTGGTGATCAAATTGGCAGGACTCTACTTTATAAAGTGGAATGTTACTTATTCTTTGACTCTGAGAGTTATAAAAAAAGGGGGAAAGGACATTGCAAAAAGGGATGAAGTGCACACAAAGTGCATTGAGACAAAGAAGGCATGTTTGAACCTCAATAAATTCACTGTTCTTTTTTCCATTTAAATTTTTTATTAATTAATTAATAATGATTACCAAGATTGTAAGATGACAGCGGTACAATTCCCAACATCAGAGTTCTCTGTCCCAGCCATCCCCTCCATTGGAAGCTTCCCTATTCTTGATCCCTCTGGGAATATGGACCAAAATTCTTAATGGAGTGCAGAAGGTCGAAGGTCTGGCTTCTGTAATTGCTTCTGAACTGGACATGGACGTTGGCAGGTTGATCCATAACTCCAGCCTATTTGTATCTTTCCTCGGTGAGGTACCGCTCTAGAGAGGTGAGACTTCGGGACACATTGATGAGGTTATATACTCAGAGATGTCAGGATGGCATTGTAGTAGCATCTACAACTTGGTGGATGAAATGCAGCAAGATATAAAGCTGGGAAAATTGTTTAATAAACAGGAACACAAAGGTAAGGATAGAGCAGATGAAACTTGGGATCTTTGTGTGGGAAGAAGCTAGGGAGTCTATTTTAGGTATGTTCCAAGGGATATATGATTTCAGTAATTTTTGCATGAGCCCTATAGCTAAGATGCAGGTGGACAAAATATTGTCTTGGAAGATGGTGTTAGAATTTAGAATAGGGCTAGAAATCTGAGTTAAGGCAGAGAGTAGCTCCCAATCATGAGACAAGTATATAAATAGCATTAACTGTTAACCCCATCGATCTGACCTAAGGCCAATAAATATTCATATTTAGCACAGGAGCCTGTGTGACCTCTAAGTCCTTGTCAGTTGAGTTCACAGTCCATGATTACAGCTAGGAACATTCTAGACTGCACTCATTTCAGGACCATTCTTCCTCTAGTGGCAGAGTATGTTGGCCTCACCTCCCTTCGGAGTGTAGGACAGTCCCTATTATTGCTGCTCTACACTTAGGGCTAGGTCATGGAGAGGCCTACAAGAGAGCTATGATGATGTTCCTTATAGAAGTGACTAGTGATGGTGGAGAGAGGGTTCTATTAGAGGAAATGCACTGTTTGTATGGAGACAATTCACACAAAGGAAAATGGGGCAATAAGGGAAGGGGAATATCCCTTGGGGAAAATGTATATTCAGGTAATGCAAATCCTGGATTTACCACTTCCAGTTGTAAGGTTTTTAGAAAAGATCAAGGCTGAGTTGAAATTATGATTGAAGTTAATTTAAGACGAAGACAAGTTGAATCAAGTTAAGATTTCCTTGACTTCTGTGTATTTCAGTTTCTTTATTCTAAAGACTGATTTTACCAGGCTTTCTGTAATCTTGCCCCAGTCTTTTTAGATGACATTAATTAATTAATTAACTAATTAATTAATTAATGATGACATCAGGGCTTTGGTGTTACTTAAGAATCTGTGGCTCCCAGGAAACTCTTTTCCCCCCTTCTTCTGTCCAGATAAAGAGTAAGAGACAGGGACATACAGACAAAAAGAGGAGAGGAATGGATGTTCAAATGTCTGCTTTTTAAAGGAAATTATGTTAAAGTTGGATTCTTTATGGGGATACATCTTGAAGTCTCTTAGAGATTCTCTCAAAGACATCCCAGCTTATATTCTCCTCCCATTGTTACCTAATATTGATTTGAACTTTGCTTATATAAGGATTAGTCTGATCTTCCTACTACAGAATATAAACTCCTGGGACTAAGGATTATATCCCCTCTTGTGTCAAAAAGAGATATCATTGTTGTCCAACTCATAAATTGGGTCTCATTTAGGGAAATGCATCTAAAGCTTCCTCTTTAGATGAACCAGTACTTCCCTGTCCTTTTTGTTTTTCCCCCCAGAAATATTGTAATTCACTAGGTAGGTCTGAACTGGAAGACGCTTTGAAGAGGGTTAAACCGGGAACAGCTGCTGGCTATGATAACATCACCCCAGAACTCATTCTTAACCTGGGTCCCGCGGCAAAGAAGTGCCTCGCTTCATTCCTGTCCCACATCTTGGAATCTGAGTCTATGCCCAAAGTTTGGCATCGTGCGAAGATTATAGCGGTTTTGAAACCAAAGAAAGACCCAACACTGGCCGCCAGCTATAGACCAATTTCTCTCCTCTCCGTGTGTTACAAACTCCTTGAGAGGCTGCTTCTGTCACGTATTTCTCATCTTACAGAGAAATTCCTATCACCCGCCCAGGCTGGTTTCCGCCCAGGAAGATCTACCTGCGAACAAGCCCTGGCCCTCTCAACTTACATTGAAAATGGATTCCAGAAGAATTTAAAGACGGGTGCTGTCTTTGTTGATCTCACAGCAGCCTATGACACGGTCTGGCACCCAGCCTCTTCACCAGCTTGGGAGTCGCTTCACAAGCGGTGAAGCAAGTCTGCAAGTGTCTATCTCTCTCCCTCTCTGTCTTCCCCTCCTCTATTCATTCTCTCTGTCCTATCCAACAACGATGACAACAACAATAATAACTACAACAATAAAAACAGTTATTTATAAGGTTGTAAGTTAAAAGGAATATGTATTAACACTATTCTCACCACCCAAGTTCTGTGTCTTTACCCCCACCCCCTACAGTAGAACTGAAAATTGTATTTCCCTTTCTTTTCTTTTTTCTCAACTTCTGCTTATGAGTGGGATCATTCCATACTCTTCTTTCTCTTTCTTTGTTTATCTCACTTAACATAATTTCTTCTGGCTTCATCCAAGATGGCTCAAAGAAGGTGTATTCATTGTTCTTAATAGCTGAGTAGTATTCCCCTGTGTATATATACCATGACTTTCTCAGCCATTCATCTGTTGTTCGACATCTGGGTGAGTTGTTTCCAGGTTGTGGCTATTGTGAATTGTGCTGCTATGAACATAGGTGTGCACATATCTTTTTGAATGGGTGTGTTAGACTCCTTAGGATATATCCCTAGGAGAGGAATTACTGGGTCAAAAGAAAGGTCCATTTCTAGCCTTGTAAGGGTTCTCCACAGGGATTGGACCAATTTACAGTCTCACCAGCAGTGCAGGAGGGTTCCTTTGTCCCCACAAACTCTCCAGCATTTGTTGTTGCTGTAATTTCTGAGTTATGCTATTTTCATGTGAGTGAGGTGGTATCTCAGTATTGCTTTTATTTCCATTTCTCTGAAAATCAGTGACTTGGAACAATTTTTCATTTGTTGACCTTTTGTGTTTTTTTCTGTAGTAAATATTCTGTTCTTATCCTCTTCCCACTTTTGAATTAGGTCATTTGCTTTTTTGTTGCTAAGTTTTGTGAGCTCTTTATATGTTTTGGTTATTAGCCTCTTGTCTGATGTATGGCATGTGAAAATCTCCCATTCTGTGAGGAGTCTCTTTGTTTGGGTGATGTTTTCTTTTGCTGTGCAGAAGCTTTCAATTTTATGTAGTTTCATTGATTTATTTTTGTTATAGTCTTCCTTGCAATTGGGTCTGTATTATCAAAGATGCCCTTGAAATTTAGATGGGAAAAAGTTCCACCAATATTTTCCTCTAAGTATCTGATAGTTTTTGATCTAACATGTAAGTCCTTGATCCATTTGGAGTTTACTTTTGTTTCTGGTGAGAAATAGTGGTTCAGTTTCATTTTTCTGCACATTTCAACCCATTTTTTCCAACACCATTTATTGAAAAGACCCAATTTTCTCCATTTGTTAGTTGGGGCCTCCTTATTTAAAAAATAGACATACTTGGGTATGGGGGTTTATTTCTGGGCTTTCAGTTCTGTTCCACTGATCTGTGTATCTGTGTTTGTTCCTAGTACAGGCAATTTTGATTACAGTGACCTTATAATATAGTTTGAAATCTGGGAGTATAATGCCTCCAATTCAGTTTCTTTTCCTCAAGTTTGTTTTGGTGATTCTAGGTGTTTTCTGGTTCCAGATAAATTATTGTAATTTTTGTTCTATTCTCTTAAAGAAGCTTGGTGGGCTTTGATGGGTATCAAATTGAATTTGTATATGCCTCTGGGTAGAATAATCATTTTGATGATGTTAATTCTTCCAATCCATGAGCATGGGTTATCCTTCTACTTCTTTGTGTAATTTTCTATTGCCTTCAATAGTGACTCATAGATTTCAGTATACAAGTCTTTCACTTCTTTGGTTAGGTTTTTTTCTCTAGATATTTTATTGATTTTACTGATATACTGAATGGAAGTGATTTCTGGATATCTTCTTCTTCTGACTTAATGTTTGCATATGGGAGTGCCACTGGTTTTTGTATGTTAATTTTGTATCCTGATACTTTGCTATATAGTATAGTCATTTCCAGAAGCTTTTTTGCTGGATTCTTTAGATTTTTCTATGTATGTCATATGCAAATAGTGAGAATTTGACTTCTTTCCTTCCAGTAGGTATTCTTTTGATTCCTTTCTCTTTTCTGATTGGTATGGTGAGAACATCCAATACTATGTTGAAGAGTAATGGTGATAGTGGGCAGCCCTGTCTAGTACCTGAGCTGAGTGGGAATGTTTTCAGCTTCTGACCATCGAGTATGATGTTGACTGTAGGTTAGCTGTATGTGGACTCCAGTATCTTAGGGAATTTCCATCTCTTCTCATTTTTGTAGCATTTTGATCTTGAAGACATGTTGGATTTTGTCAAAAGCTTTCTCTGCATTGATTGAGAAAATCATGTGGTTTCTGGTTTTGCTTTAATTGATATGGTTAATCACACTGATTGATTTACATATATTGAACCAGCCTTTTTAATATACTGCTGTATTCAGTTGACTAAGATTTTGTTCAGTATTTTAGCATCTATGTTCATCAGAGATATTGGTCTGTAGTTTTCTTTTTTCATTGTGTCCCTATATGCTTTTGGTGTCAGGGTGATGATGGCTTCTTAGAAGATGGAAGGGAGTGTTCCCATATCTTCAATCTTTTGGAAGAGTTTTAAAGGTATCAGTATTAACTGTTTCCTGAAGGTTTTGTAGAATTTATTTATAAAACCATATGGTCCTGGACTATTATTTTTGGGAAGGTTCTTAATAATTGTTTTTATTTCTTTATGTGTGATTGGTCCATTTAGGTTTTGTGGTTCTTCATGGTTCAGTTTGGAAGGCTATATCCTTATAGGAATTCTTCCATTTCTCCCAGATTCTCTACCATGGTGGCATATAGTTATTCAATAAAAAAAAACAAAATAAAACAAAAAAACCCCAGCAAAACCAAACCAAAACCCTTCCACAAAAGAGAACGCAGTCCACCACCAGCCAATACAACAACTCAACAAAAGCAAAAGCAAAAGATTGATCAAGCCAGAGAGAAGAAGAAAAAAAAAAAAAAAAAAAAAGCAAAGCCACACAAACTGGAAGCACAAACCTCAGTGAATAAAAAAAAAAAAGTTCCTTCAAACCAGAAAGAGGAAATAAAAAGAAAGAAGAGAAAATACAAAAACAAAATAGCAAAATCAAACCTACCTCTTCCCATAAAATGAAACTAAATCATACGCCATCCAATAAAACAACCACAACAAAATCAAAAGCAAAGATTGAGCAAACCAGACAGAAGGAAGAAAAAGAAAGAAAGGGTAAAAAAAAAAAAAAAGTAAAAACCATATCAATACAAACTCCTTCCACAGGTGAAATCACAAAGAAATCTCAGCCAACAATAAACCAACAACAAATTAACAAACTGTAGATCAAGTTAAACTAAGGGAACAAAGTCTCTACCCCACCCAAACTGTGACTTGGTACTGTCTGTAGCTCAGATTGTATAAAGCAGTTTTAGCTAGATCCCCACTGAGTTCTGACAAAAGTTTCAGCCTTTGTCTTGCTTAATGGATTCATCTCCAGATGGGGGTGACTTTGTCTGAAGCTACCCTATTTCCCCAAACAGGCCAACTCTGACCTAGGGGTTGCAATTGGGGTGGTGGGAGGTTGGAAGAATCACAGTTTGCTTTTCCTTTATAGTTTATCTCCTACTGTCCTGGAAACCCGGCTCCTACTTAGAATTCCCAGGATTTGAAGCATTTTTTGTGGAGAAATTTCATGGTTTCTACCTTCAAGCTGCTATCTTGACCGCCCCCCCCCTTTTCAAATTTCTATTGCACACCCAATGTATCAATGTACTCTTTTTCACTGTACATTCAGGGTACAACGGAAAGAAAAAAAATAGTTTCTGGCTTCATCTTGCTTATAGTCAAATGAAGGAGATACATTAATTAAATAACCACACAGGTAAATATAAAGATGTAACTTTAAAAAATAATGGGAAAATATTTACATGTGCTATTCTTAGAGAAAATGAAGACCCAATTAGACAGGCAGATCAAGAGAGGTGCCTCAGGGGTATTGCTATGAAGCAGGAATTGGCAGAAAGAATGGAGTTACATAGTAAAGAGTCAAGAAAAGGAAGAACATGGACCAGGGAGAGAGCAGAGCAGTGGCAATAAATAGGATTTGCATATAAGAAGTCCCACCCAGTTTCAATCACTGGAATTACCAATAACCAGAGTTTAGTGGTACTCTGGTAAAAATAAATAAATAAATAAATAGACCTCTCTGGGAGTATGAACCAGCATTCTTTTGGGGATGCAGAATGTAGGAGTTCTGGCTTCTATAATTGGTCTCTGTTGGATGTGGGCACTGGCAAGTTGATCCATATCCCCAGCCTGTTTATATATTCCCCTAGTGGAGTAGGGTTCTGGGGAGGTGAGGTTCCAGGACACATTGGTGAGATCGTCTGCCCAGGGCAGTCAGAATGGTATCATGATAGCATCTGCAAGTTGGTGGCTGAAAGGTGGTGGGATATAAAGCAAAACAAAAGAATAAAATTAAGCAATAGACAGAAACCAGGGGCCAGGTGGTAGCACACCTGGTTAAGCACTCACAATATAGAGCACAAGGACCCAGGTTCAAGGCCCTGTCCCCACCTTCGGGGGGAAAGCTTCATGAGTGGTGAATCAGGGCTGCAGGGTCTCTCTGTCTCTTTCCCTATCTCTCTCTCCTCACCCCATCTCAATTTCTATCTACCCAATAATAAATTAATAAAAATAGATGTATTTAAAAACTAAAGGGGAAAAGTAGGAATAGAACAGATAAAAATAGGGATCTTAGGGTGGAGAGAAGCTAGGAAGTCTTTTTCAGGTATGTTCCTAAGGACACATAACTAGTAATTTTTGTTTGAGCTTGATAATTAACATGGAAGTAGGCTGAAAATATTGTCTGGGAAGATGTAGTCATAGTTGAGAATAGGGCTAGAGAGCTGGACTAGGGAAGACAGAGCCCCTAAACTTGAAGAATGTATCTAAATACAATGAACTGTTTTTGTGCATTGATCTAACACAGAGCCCATATATATATATTCACGTTTAGCATGTGAGCCTGTATAACCTCCGAGTCCCTGTCAATCTGAGCTTGTAGTTCATGGTCACAGCTAGGGACATTCTAGGCTGCACTCATTTCAGGACCAGTGGCAAAGTAGGATGACCCAGACTCCCTTCAGAGACTGGGACAGTCCTTACCATTGCTACTTTATGGTGAGGGTAAGGTCCTGGAGAGGCCCACAATAGTGCTTATGACGAAAGTCCCAAATTTGATACCCAGTTTTGTATGTTCCAGAATGATGCTTTGGTTGTTTCCCCTGTCCTCTTATGGATGAGTAAAACATTTTTTTTATTATTTGATTTTAAAGAAAGAAGACTACTCCAAGTAGAAGAAACTGTGTTCAGGGTTCAGATTGAACAATTATAGTTACTGAGCTCAGAGAACAGGAGATACATGTTTTGAGGTGTGATTAGAAATATGGTAAGGCCAATCTATTAAAGGTTATGTTATGAGGTTGTGTTCTCTTTTTTTCTTTTTTGGTGGTGTTGGGGCACTCAAAAATAATTCTCCAACAGATAGATAGCATCAACAGTTGAAAATACCAGTGATCCTACATATTGATAGATCATACATTATATATATTAATATTTATTTATTTCCTTTTTATTGCCCTTTTTTGTTGTTATTGTTGTAGTTATAATTGCTGTTGATGTTGTCGTTGTTGGATAGGACAGAGAGAAATGAAGAGAGGAGGGGAAGACAGAGAGGGGGGAGAGAAAGATAGACACCTGTAGACCTGCTTCACCGCCTGTGAAGCGACTCCCCTACAGGTGGGGAGCCGGTGGCTTGAACTGGGATCCTCTCACCGGTTCTTGCACTTTGCACCACGTGCACTTAACCTGCTGTGCTACAGCCCAACTCCCGAGGTTGTGTTTTCTAAAAGCAATGGGAAACCACTGAGGAGTTTAAAGCATGCAAGATACAATCAGAATGGCTTTCTATAAAGGTCACTCTGACCGCTATGTGGAGTGGATTGATTGAAGGTGACAAGTATGCATGTACAAAGATTGTGGAGGTAGGAGCAGAGGCTGGTATCACTGATTAAAATCCTGGAAAATTCAAGTAAATCCTGAATGAATACAGGATTTTTTATGGGGTAGAGCATATAGGATTTGCTGAATGATATTCAAGAGTAATAGAGAAGAATTTGCCAAAGAACGTCTCTCAGATTTTCCCTATTGTAGAGGGGTGGATGATGGAGTTATTCCCTAAGACTAGGAATATCATAAAAAGACAGATAATAATTTAGAGAGGAAGGTAGTATTTTCCATACATGCAAATGCAGAATAGCTATATATTATTTTGTGTTCAGGTTGACTGAGAGTACTGAGAATGTAAAAATAGGTATAATTCCATTGATCACTGTCTCCATCCAACATTTTCCACTCATACCATTCGTTCCAGAAATGACCCTTAAATATATTCTGGGAAATTTTTACTTTATTTTTACATTTTTTATAATTCTTATTTTTATTTTATTATTTTTTATTGCCACTAGGGTTATCACTGGGGCTCACTGACAGCTCAGTGATGAATCTACTGCTCCCAGCAGTCATTTCTTTCTTTTTTATGTTTTATTTATTTATTTAAAATATTTATTTATTCCCTTTTGTTGCCCTTGCTGCTTTATTGTTGTAGTTATTATTGTTATTGATGTCATCGTTGTTAGATAGGACAGAGAGAAATGGAGAGAGGAGGGGAAGACTCTCTTGCAGGTAGAGAGCCAGGGGCTTGAACTAGGAACCTTACCCCAGTCCTTGCACTTTGTGCCATGTGTGCTTAACCAGCTGCACTACCACCTGACTCCCTGTTTTATTTTAATTGGTGACTTAATATTGATTTACAAGATTGTAAGGGTTGTAATTGTAAAACGAGTGTAATTCTATACAGTTTGCACCACCAGACTTCTGTGTCCCATCCTTTCCACTGTAAATTTCCCTACTGTTCACCTACCTAGGAGTATGGACCAGAATTATTTTTGGGGTGCAGAAGGTAGGAGGCCTGGCTTCTATAATTGATTCTCCACTAGATATGTGTACTGGCAGCTAGATCCATACCCCCAGACTGTTTCTTTTTTTTTCCCCAGACTGTTTCTATCTTTCCCTAATGGAGTAGGTGAGAGGTGAGGTTCCAGGACATATTGGCGAGGTCATCTACCCAGGGCAGTCAGAATGGAATCATGATAGCACCTACAACTTGATGGCTGAATGGCAGTAAGATGAAAAAGCAGGACAAAATGTTTGATAAACAGGAAACATTAAGTAAAATAGAGCAAATGAAAATAAGGATCATAGGTTAGGACAAACAAAAGCTATGAAGTCTATTTTAGGAATGTTCATAGGAGGCTATGTCTTAATGAACTTTGCTGGAGCTTGATAGCTAACACTGGGGGTGGCCCAGAAATATTGTCTAGGAAGATGGTGTCAGAGTTGAGAGTAGAACTAGAAAGCAGAATTAGGAGACAGGGTTGCTTGCAAACTTGAAGATGTCTAAATGTAATTAACTGTTTATCACAAATATCTTACCCAGGGTCCATATCCATTCATATTTAGCACAGGATCCTGTACAACGTCTGAGTCCCTGTCACACAGCTTACAGTCCATAGTCACAGCTGTGGTTATTTCAGAGCTAGTCACCCTCAAGTGTCAGTGTAGGATGACCCTGCTCCCCTTCAGAGAGTGGGTAGTCAATCCCTACCATTGCATTTACATAGTGAGGGTACAGTCCTGAATGACGTCAGGTGTGGGATGTCAACCCTTCAGCTTCATTACTTGGAAGAGACCTTTCCTTTCATAGGATTCTCTAATTCCATTTCAGGTGGTTCACTTCTTAACAAAGTCCCAAAACCTAGATATAGACCAGGTCCCATGAGATGGGGCATATGTTCACATGTATCCATAAAGTAGGGAAAAATATATACCTTAAAGCAAAAGTGCACAATAGTCTGCAGTGAGTCAATAAATGAAGCAAGCAAGTAGAAAGACCTAAAAAGACACCATAAAGTGCCCAATGAAATAGTTTCTACTTAGACTTAGATACCCTCCTCACCTACTTCCTATTACACTTCCCTCAGTCACTCCAAAGTGACTTATCAAAGTAAGGACTGCAAAAGCTAAATAAGGGCAAGAGACTGGCATACCTTAACAATGACTCTTTAGTCACTATCAGGCCACCCCATCAGCTGGGGCCCTAGTCAGGGAGTCCTGAGATTCCCAAACAGACATGAAGGGCCTAGACCTCAAATAAATCACTCCTACATTGTTACCTGTCACCTCTATCAGGAACACAGTAGACCCCTTTGTGGGCCCCATAGGACCTTGCCCTAAATGTGGATCAACAATGGTAGAGAATGTTCCATCCTCCAAAGGGAGGCTGGACAATATATATACTCTATATTCCACCTGAGAAAGATGGGTTCTGAAATGGGGCAGCTTGGAACATTCCTACTCATGACAACAGGATGTGAGCTCAGATCTACAAGAATGCAAAGGTCACATAGGCTCCTAAACTGAATATGGGCCCCAGATCACATCAAATCGTTGGGGTTTACAGTCAACAATGTTTACACACTTTTCCCATATTTGGAAGCTACTGAATAAGCCTATAAAAGGGATTATAATGGGTAATGACTACCAGTGGGTGTGATCAGTGATGGTAGAGAGAGCAATTTTTTTATTCTAGACTTTTTATTTTTTATTTTTATTTTTATATTTTTTATATATTTTAATTTTTTATTTAAGAAAGGATTAATTAACAAAACCATAGGGTAGGAGGGGTACAATTCCATACAATTCCTATCACCCAATCTCCATTTCCCACCCCCTCCCCTGATAGCTTTCCCATTCTCTAGCCCTCTGGGAGCATGGACCCAGGGTCATTGTGGGTTGCAGAAGGTAGAAGGTCTGGCTTCTGTAACTGCTTCCCCACTGAACATGGGCATTGACTGGTCGGTCCATACTCCCAGTCTGCCTCTCTCTTTCCCTAGTAAGGTGGGTCTCTGGGGAAGCTGAGCTCCAGGACACATTGGTGGGGTCTTCAGTCTAGGGAAGCCTGGCAGGCATCCTGATGACATCTGGAACCTGGTGACTGAAAAGAGAGTTAACATACAAAGCCAAACAAATTGTTGAGCAATCATGGACCCAAAGCTTGGAACAGTAGAGAGGAAATGTTAGGGGGGTACTCACTGCAAACTCTAGTGTACTTCTGCTTTCAGGCATATATTTTGCAGTAGTTTACAGATACGTGTGAACATATGTAGAGAGAGCAATTTATCAGAGGTCTAGGCCCATATTATCTGTGAGAGGATCCAGGGGTTCCCTGTCTAGAACCCTGGGTGATGAGGTGGCTTGGTAGTGACCAAAGGGCTCATTGTTAAATGAGCCAGTCTCTTGCCTTATCCAGCTTTTGTGGTCAGTTCTTTTTCTGACAAGCTTAGACTTTCACCTAGTTGTTAAAGTGTTGTGTCTTTTGTTGTATTGAAACCAGTATTAGGTTTATGGGATCTGGCTTCAAGTTAAGGAGGAAATAGTCCCAGGATTCTAGTGGGGTCTCAGTTAACATTAAGTTTTTCTGCATTTACTTGTTTGATGATTCTAACAAAGGTTGTCATAGGGACATAAGCTTATCAAGGAGGAACAACAATGTTGATGCTCTGTCAGAAAAGATTTAAAAAAATATGAAAGAATATTTCTTACTTCCTTTTGCATAGTTAATTGAGTAGACAGTGATTGAGGGAAGTGAAGTAATGAGTAGGAGAAGATGGTATTTAGAACTAAGTAATAAATCTATGATTAGAAAACTTATGATATCTTCTTTAGGCCATTTGACTAGAATGTCAAGGTTATTAGGTCTAAATCTAATCACTGGGCTATTAAGCACTTTTACTTTGAGGTATATAATCTCCCCTTGCTTGTGGATACACATACACACACACACACACACATACACACACACACACACACACACACACACACACACACACATATATATATATATATACTACACTAGTCCCTATCCTGTACCTAGTATCTTTAATTGTGCTAGAAAATGCGCCATCTGACAGGCTGGGGTGGTAGTACAGCAGGTTAAGCACAGATGGCACAAAACGCAAGGACCAGCACAAGGATCCCGGTTTGAGGCCTGGCTTACCAGCAGGGATGTCACTTAACAAGCGGTGAAGCAGGTCTGCAGATATCTATATTTCTCTCCCCTTCTCTGTCTTCCCCTCCTCTCTCGATTTATCTCTGTCCTATCCAATAACAATAATAACAATAGCAAAGGCAACAAAAATGGGGAAAAATGGCCTCCAGAAGCAGTGTATTCATAGTGCAGGCACCGAGCCTCAATGATAACCCTGGAGGCAAAGAAAAAGAAGAGAGAAAGAAAGAAAAGAAGAAAACATGCCATCTGAAACGCAAGTAGGTTGTTGCATGTGTTAGGAAAGATTTCACCATATTAGAGAAGTTGGGAAGTCGATATCTCAGGCTTGGCATCTCTGGAGACAATCCACAGTAACAAGTCAGTAGCAGCATAACATGGTATGGTGGCACTGGCAGTGTTGATTTAGTTGAGGTCAACAGAGGCAGTATAAGAAGGAAAGGGATCAGAGAGAAGAGACATCAAGAAATATGAGCAGAATCCCAGAGGTTCCAGGAAAAATGGGGAAGATATGAATCTTAAATAGAATGGGAAGAGTTCCCTGTAGTCTTAGAGTTTAAAATAGCAGTAGTTAATTATTATTATAAGCAAGTTAGTCAGGAGCTTGTTTTTCTTTGAAAATTCAATGGTTAGGATTTATTGTAATATAATTAACCTCAGTATGATTTATGACATTTAGGAATGTCTACAAATAATATCATCTTACATTCTGACAGGGCCAAGTGGTATTGATATATCTGACCTAAGGTTGTAGGTAACTTGGGTATTTAAAAAAATAGATATACAAATGTATTTTTAGAGCTGCTTAAACATTTAAGCCGAGTGTCAGAATTTGATCATCTTATAAATCTGAGACATAAAATACATAGGCTAAAGAAAAAATATATATACTCAGCTATCATATATATATACTCAGCTATCATCTAGCCAGTTAGAAGACTGGAACTATTAAATCAATTTTCACCCCTCACATATTGAATCAATGGTGATTTATAATATTATAAGTTAATAGGAGTATAATTTTAGACCATTCCCATCATCAAAGGTCTTTGACTCAACCATCCAACCCCTATAGGTACAGGTAACCACTGTAGTTTTCTCTTAGTCTTTGATATGGATATAGATTGACTTTTTTGTTGTTGTTGTTGTATGTTTGTTTTCATCTTCCTGCATTCAATTTTCTGTATTCCACATATGAGTGAATCCATTCTCTAGTTGTCCTTTGTCTCCTTAATTTCTTCACTAAGCATAATCTTCAATTCCATCCATTTTATCCCAAAGGACATAATATCACACTTTTTACTGCTGAGTAGTTCTCCGTGGAGTATATGTCCCATAATTTTTTTTTTTTTTATCCAGTCATCTGTTGAAGGGCATTTGGTTGATTCCATATTTTGGCTATTGTGAATAATGAAGCTATGAACATGGGGGTGCATATATTCCTTCAAATTAGTGTTATTGTCTCTTTTAGATAAATGCCTAGGAGTAGGATTGCTGGATCATATCCATTTATATTTGATTAAGGATTCTCCATACTGTTCTCCATATTGGTTGCAGTAGTTTGTATTCTCACCAGCAGTGTAATAGAGTTCCTCTCTCTCCATATCCTCTCCAACACTTATCCTTTCCTGTTTTGTTGATGTAGGCCATTCTCACCAGTGTGAGGTAGAATCTCTATGTGGCTTTAATTTGCATTCCTCAGCTGATGAGTGAACTGGAGCATTTCTGCATGTGTCTATGGGCTATGTTTACAGAAATGTCTGTTCAAATATTTTGCCCTTTTTTCTTATTTTTTAATCTTTTGAGGTGTATGAGTTATTTATAAATATTTGATATCAACCACTTGTCTAAAGAGTGGTATGCAAATATCTTCTCCCAGTTGCTAGATTTCCTTTTTATCAGTATGGAATTTTCTTTTGTTGTGTAGAAGTTTTTCAATTTGATATGTTCCTATTTTTTGTTTCTCTTGCCAATGGAGTGAAGTCTCCAAATACATGTTTGATGTTAACATCATGAAATGGTTCACCAATTTGTTTTTCTATATATTTTATATTTTAGGTCTAATATCCAGATCTCTGACCCATTTTGAGCTAATTTTACTGTAGGATGTTATTTGGTGGTTTAGTTTCATTTTTCTGCATGTTGCTACCCAGTTTTCCTAGCACTTATTGTTAAAAAAAAACATCTTCCCCCACTGGGCAATTCTGGTCCTTTTGTCATATATAAGGTCTCTATACATGTGTGGGTTTAGTTCTGGGCTCCTTGTCCTGTTCCACTGATCCATATGTCTGTTTTTGTTCTGATACCATACTGTATTAACTACTATTGCTTTGTAGTATAAACTGAAGTCAGGAATTGTGATGCCTGTGTTTTTCTTCTTTACCCTCAGGATAGCTTTAGCTATTCATGTTTTTTTTTTTCAGAGTTCCACATGAATTTTTATATAATTTGTCCAATTATCTTGAAATATGTCCCTGGGCTTTTCATAAGGATTACATTGAATCTATAGATTGTATTTGTCAGGATTGCTATTTTAATAATATTTATTCTTCCACTCTGTTAACGGGGGGTGCTCTTCTATTCCTTTGTGTCAGCATTCCATTTCTTTTAACAAAGTCTTAGTTTTCTTTAAAAAAGATCCTACACCTCCTTTGTTAGATTTATTCTTAGGTATTTTATTTTTCTGGGTTAGATTTTAAATACACCAACTCCAGCCCCAAGTTCTGCTTAGTGTTTTCTCTTCTGATCTTGTTTTTCAAAATCTTCCTGTGAGTGACTTCAGCCTTCTGTTTCTGACTTATTTCACTTAACATGATTTTTTTTAAGCTCCATCCAAGATGGGCTGAAAATGGTGAAATTGCTATTTTTAATAGCTGAGTAGTATTCCATTGTGTATATATACCACACACTTGCTCAGCCACTTATCTGCTGTTAGACACCTGGCTTGCTTCCAGGTTTTGGCCATTACAAATTGTACTGCTGTGAACATAGGTATACACAAATCTTTTTGAATGGGTGTGTTTGGTTCCTTAGGATATATCCCCAGGCGAGGAATTCCAGGGTCATAGGGTAGGTCCATTTCAAGCCTTCTGAGAGTTCTCCAGACTGCTCTCCATAGGAGGTTGAACTAATTGACATTCCCACTTGTAGAACAGGAGGGTTCCTTTGTCCCCACAATCCCTCCAACATTTCTTGCTGCTACCTTTTCTGGTGTATGACATGCTCACAGGAGTGAAGTGGTGTCTCAGTGTTTTTGTTATTTGCATTTCTCAGACAATCGATAACTTGGAGCATATTTTAATATGTTTCTCAGCCTTTCGGATCTCTTCTGTGGTAAATATTTTGTTCATGTCCTCTCCCCATTTTTGGATGGGGTCATTTGTTTTCGTGTTGTTGAGTTTGGTGAGTTGTTTATATATTTTTGATGTTAGCCTCTTGTCTGATATATGGCATGTAAAAATCTTCTCCCATTCTGTGAAGGGTCTCTTTGAGTAGTGGTTTCTTTTGCTGTGCAGAAGCCTTTGAATTTATGTAGCCCCATTGGTTTACTTTGTTGTAGTCTTCTTTGTAATTGAATTCATTTATTGAATATGTCTTTAAAATTTAGAGGAAAAGACTTCTGCCAATATTTTCTCCTAAGTATATGATAGTTTTTGGTCTAACCCCCAAGTCCTTGATCCACTTTGATTTTACTTTTGTGTTTGGTGAAATATAGTGCTTCAGTTTCATTCTTCTGCACGTTTCAATCCAGTTTTTCCATCACCATTTGTTGAAGAGACTCCTCTCCCCCCATTTAATAGTCTGGGCACCTTTGTCAAAGATAGATGTCCATAGGTGTGGGGGGCTTACTTCTAGGCTGTCAGTTCTATTCCATGGTCAGTTTGTCTATTCATGTTCCAATACCAAGAAGTTTTGATTACAATGGCCCTACAATACAATTTGCGATCTGGGAGTGTGATGCCTCTAGTTCTGTTCTTTCTTCTCAAGACTCTTTTGGCAATTCTAGGTATTTTCTGGTTCCAGATAAACATTTGTAATTTTTGTGCTATTCTAAAAAAAATGGTTGCGATCTTGATGGGGATTGGATTAAATTTGTATACTCTGGGTAGTATATTCTTTTTAATGATGTTAATTCTTCCAACCCATGAATATGGAGTATCTTTCCACATCTTTGTATCTTATTCTGTTTCCTTGTGTCTTATTCTATTCCTCATAATTTTCAGTATATAAGTGTTTCACTTATTTTTGTTAGATTTATTCCTAGACGTTTTATTGTTTTTGTTGCTATAGTAAAGGGGATTGACTTCTGGATTTCTTCTTCTTCTAACATAGTGTTTGCATAGAGTAAAGCCACTGATTTTAGGACGTTAATTTTGTAGCCTGACACCTTACTATATTGTCTAATAATTTCCAAAGGCTTCCTGCTGGATTCTTGAGGTTTTTGTATGTATACTATCATATCATCTGCAAATAGGGAGAGTTTGACTTCTTCTCTTTCAATCTGTATCCCTTTATTTCCTTACTCCTGCCTGATTGCTATGACAAGAACTTCCAACACTATGTTGAGTAGTAATGGTGATAGTGAGCTGCACTGTCTAGTACCTGATCTGAGTGGGAATGCTTCCAATCTTTCACCATTGAGTATGATGTTAGCTGTAGGTTTGCTCTATATGGACTCCACTATCTTGAGGAATTTTCCATCTATTCCCATTTTTTTTGTAGTGTTCTGATCATAAATGGATGTTGGATTTTGTCAAAGGCTTTCTCTGCATCTATTGATATAACCATGCAGTTTTTGGTCTTGCAATTATTGATGTGGTGGATCAGGGTGATTGATGGGATGCATTGGATCGACCTTCTCATGGTGCATCCCATGAGTACCCATTCATTGGGGAAACTGACGATCCTTCCTAGCCGACTGAATCCACATGGATCCCAGTCACTTTCAAAGCCAGCAACAAGCAGCTCCTAACAGCTTTCAACCTGACCTGTTGACTGGCTATGGAAGAAGGACAAACGCTAGAAGAAGAAGGGTGATTGATCGTATATTAAACCAATGTTGCCTCCCTTGGATAAACTCCACTTGGTCATGATAAACAATCTTTTCAGTATACTGCTGCATCTGGTTGGCTATAATTTTGTTCAATATTTTAGCATCTATGTTCATCAGAGATATCGGTCTGTAGTTTTCTTTTTTTGTTGTAATCCTGTCTACTTTTGGTATCAGAGTGATGTTGGCTTCATGGAAGCTGGATGGGAGTATTCCCGTGATTTCAATGTTTTGGAAGAGTTTTAAAAGTAGTTTGTAAAAAATAAAATAAAATGAAATAAAATAAAGTAAAATAAAAGTAGAGGGATTGAAGGTTTTGTAGAAATCATTTGTAAAACCATCTGGTCCAGGACTTTTATTCTTGCAAAGGTTTCTATTTCTTTGGCTGTGATTGGCCTGATCATATTTTCTAGTTCCTCTTTATTTAATTTTGGAAGTTTGTAGGTGTCTAGGAACTTGTCCATAGTTGATATGTTAGATTACATTGATTAATTTGCAGATGTTGAACCATCACTTTTTCCCTTGGGATGAATCCCACCTGGTCTTGGTGGATTATTATATAAATATTTTGTTGGATTTGATTAACTAGGATTTTGTTGAGCATCTTTGCATAAGTGCTCATCAGAGATATCGGTCTATAGGTTTCTTTTTTGTGAAGTCCTTTCCTCCTTTGGGGATCAAAGTGATGTTAGCCTCATAGAATGTGTTTGGGAGTTTACCTTCTTCTATTTTCTGGAAGAGTCTCATGAGGATGGCTGTTAACTCTTTGAATGTTTTATAGACCTCATTAGTATAGACACAAGTACCTATACCTTTGTTCTTTGTTGAACAGTAATTTTTTATTACATTTTCAATTTCTGCAGTAGTTATTGTCTTGTTAAGTTTATCTATTCCCTTTGTGGTAAAGTTTGCAGTTCATATGACTCTAAGGATGTTGGTATGCATGAGACCCCTTCTGTTTCATTTGGTTTAAATCCCCCCTGCTTAACACTATTCTATTTACATAACCACTTCATTCTATTTACATAACCACTGGTAACAAGTTCCATCCTCCCTCCAGGGCATTTGTGGTTCAGTGATAGGATTCTCGCCTGCTCTGCCCCTTCTTTGTCACACTCTGATTTTCACCAGTCACTTTTCTCTCCACCCTCTCTATGTCACATCCTGTTTCCACCCTACTTGGCAAGTATATATAAAGACAGCATTGTGAGTTTTACTGTACTTTGAGTTTAACTTAGCTCGTCTTAGATTGTGCTGCGTCCTGCATGAATAAAGAGATACTGCCTACAGCTCAACCATGAGTCCCTGGTCGTCTGTTACCCGCCTGTGAAGCCAGCCCGGCGAAAACAACATAACCCGTCAAAAACAACATAAGGATATGTTCATTTATTCTTAGATGTTTTATTTATTTTCATATATATGTCCATAATAGTGTTGTATGGTTCTTTTTGTGTCTCCCTTGTCTGTTGTAATATCTCCTCTCTCACTTCTTTAGTTATTTTACCATAGCTTTCTCTCTTTTTTTCTCTCAGCAAGTGTAGCTAATGATTTATCAATCTTATATATCCTTTCAAATAATATCTTGGTTTCATTAATATTCCTAATAGTCTTTTTGTTTTCTATTTCACTGATTTCTTCTCTAATTTTAACTATTTCCTGTCTCCTGCTGACTGTTGGATCTCATTGTTGCTCTATTTATAGTTAGTTCGGTTGGGTTGTTAGATGATTAACTAGTGATTTCTCCTCTTTATTACTGTTGGCATGTATTGCTATAAACTTCCCTCTTAGGACTGCTTTTGCTGAATCCCATAGGGTCTGATAGCTGTTTTCTTCATTTTTGTTGGTATCAACTTAATTATTAATTTATTTTTTTATTTTTCAGTGAACCATATTTTATTCAGGAGCATGCTGTTTGGTCTCCAAATTTGGAGGAGGAGTCTTTATTTTATGATTGATTTCTAGCATCTTACTATCATGGTCTGAGAAAATTCGTTTTATGATTTTAATATTCATATATTTTAGGCTGTCTTTGTGATACAGCATGTGGTCAATTCTTTGAATGTTCCATGTATTCTTGAGAAGAATGTACATTAACTTCTTTTGGGGTGGAAAGTTCTATATATATCTGTTAGGTCTATTACATCTATAAATTTTTTGTATTGTGTTGCTGTCAGTGTTTCTCTTTTGTTCAATAAGTATTTGCTTTATATATTTGAGTGATCCTGAGTTTGGGACATATATAGTTATAATGCTAATGCTTTCTTATTGGATTGATCCTTTCACCATTATGTAAGTGTCCCTCACTGCCTTTGCTTACTTTCTTTACCTGAAAGCCCATTTTATCTGTAAACAGAATAGCTGTCCCTGCCCTTCTTGCTGAGTTATTAGCTTGGAACATCTTGCTTTACTTTCTTATGTCAAACTTCTGTTAGTCTTTAATTTGGATGTTTATTTAGTGAAGATATATGATAGTTGAATATTATTCTTTAATCCATTTAACTACTATGAAACTTTTAACAGGTGAATTTAGGCCATTCACATTTAGGGTGGTTATCGATATATGTGGTTTATTTACATCCATTCCTATTTTTGTTTAGAATTTTTTTCATGTCTAACATCCATGTCCTTGATCCATTTGGAGTTGATTTTTGTTTCTGGTGAGATAAATTGGTTTGGTTTCTGCATTTTTCAACCCAGTTTTCCCAGCACCATTTATTGAAGAGAGCCTCCTTCCTTCGTTTAATACCTTGGGCCCCCTTATCAAAGATTAGATGTCCATAGGTGTGGGGGTTTAGTTCTGGGCTTTCAATTCTGTTCCACTGGTCTGTGTGCCTATTTTTGTTTCAGTACCAGACTGTTTTGATGATGATGGTCTTATAATATAATTTGAGATCTGGGAGTGTGATGCCTCCATTTCTGTTTCTTTTCCTCAAGATTGTTTTGACAATTCTGGGTGTTTTCTGGTTCCAGATATATGACTACAGTTTATGTTCTATTTTATTTTATTTATTTAAGAAAGGATAAATTAACAAAACCATAGGGTAGGAGGGGTACAACTCCACACAATTCCCACCACCCAATCTCCATATCCCACCCCCTCCCCTGATAGCTTTCCCACTCTCTATCCCTCTGGGAGCATGGACCCAGGGTCATTGTGGGTTGCAGAAGGTGGAAGGTCTGGCTTCTGTAATTGCTTCCCCGCTGAACATGGGCATTGACTGGTCGGTCCATACTCCCAGTCTGCCTCTCTCTTTCCCTAGTAGGGTGGGTCTCTGGGGAAGCGGAGCTCCAGGACACATTGGTGGAGTCTTCAGTCCAGGGAAGCCTGGCCAGCATCCTGATGACATCTGGAACCTGGTGACTGAAAAGAGAGTTAACATACAAAGCCAAACAAATTGTTGAGCAATCATGGACCCAAAGCTTGAAATAATGGAGAGGAAGTGTTAGGAGGATATTCACTGCAAACTCTAGTGTACTTCTGCTTTCAGGTATATATTTTGCAGTAGTTTATGGATACGTGTGAACATATGCTCTCTCTCACAGAAACTGGTGTATATCTAGGTTTTGGGACTTTGTTAAAAGGTGAACCACCTGAGATGGAATTAGAGTCTACTATGAAAGGAAAGGTCTCACCCAAGTAATGAAGCTGAAGGGTTGTCATTCCACACCTGAAGTCTCTGGACACAGTCTGAAGTGAAGCATGTTGAGGTGGCCATCGTTGCGTTGATTAGGTTGTGATCGGCAGATGCAATATTATTTTATATGGATTGGGAGAGGCATATGGGAAAGTGGGCCCTATCCAAGGGTTCCAGGACTGGGGGGAAGTAGAGGCTCTATAGTGGAGATGTGAGGTTCCTGCTGTCTTAGGGTTCAAAAACACAATGGATAGTTAATGTTATCATCACATTATTTGGTAATTGGGTTAACTATGAAAAGTCCTTTTGTTAGGGTTTGCTGTACAGTACCCAGTATCTTGTATATAGCTGTGTTATTGGTTGCTTCTGATCTACTTGGTCTAGGCTTTTGAGAGAGTCCGCATATCAAATACACAGCCTATATATTAAAAAGATTCAGTCTGTGTTTTAAAAAACTTCGAGACATACAATTAATTTTCCCCCTCTCATATTAATTAACTAGTGATTTATATGACTACATTTTACTAGGAGTGTACATAAACAGCATTCCCACCACCAAAAGACCATGACTCATCCCTCCCACCCACTCCCATCCCCCACTGGCCCAGGAAGATGCATGTCTACCCCTCACCACAGGGCTTTTACTTTGGTGCCCTACTTACAACTTGGTCAGGTCCTGCTTTTAGTTTCCCTTTCAGATCTTCTTCCTCAACTTCTGTTGATGAGTGGGATCATCCCATACTCATCTTTATCTTTCTGACTTAGCTCACTTAACATAATTCCTTCTAGCTCTGTCCAAGATGGGTCAGAGAAGGTGGGTTCATTGTTCTTGATAGCTGCATATGTTCTATTCTCTTAAAGAAGCTTGGTGGAACTTTGATGGGTATTGCGTTAAATTTTTATATGGCTCCGGGGAGAATATTCAATTTGATGATATTAATTCTTCCAGTCCATGAGCATGGGATGTCTTTCCATTTCTTGGTATCATTTTCTATTTACTTGAATAGTGACTCATAGTTTTCAGTATACAACTCTTTTACTTCTTTGGTCGGGTTTATTCCTAAGATTTTTTTAATTGATTTTGCTGCAATAGTGAATGGGAGTGATTTCTGGATATATTCTTCTTCATATTTAGGGTTTGCATAAAGAAATGCAACTGATTTTTGTACATTGATTTTTGTAGCCTGACACCTTGCTATATTGTGTAATAACTTCTAGTAGTTTTCTAATGGATTTTTTAAAGGTTTTTCTATGTATACTATTATATCATCTGTAAATAGTGAGAGCTTGACTTCTTCCCTTCCAATCTGTATTCCTTTGATTTCTTTCTCTTGTCTGATTGCTATGGCAAGAACTCCCAATACTATGTTGAAGAGTAATGGTGATAATGGTCTAGTCCCTGATCTGAGGGGGAATGCTTTCAGCTTCTTTCCTTTGAGTATGATGTTGGCTGTAATTTTGCTATATATGGACTCCATTATCTTGAGGAACTTCCCATCTATTCCAATTTTTGTAGTGTTCTGAGCATGAATGGGTGTTGGATTTTGTTAAAGGAGTTCTCTGCATCTGTTGAGATAACCATTTAGTTTTTGGTTTTGCTTTTATTGATGTGGTGAATGACACTGATTGACTTATGTATGTTGAACCAGCCTTGCATTGCTGTGATAAATCCCACTTGGTCTTGATGAAGAATCTTTCTGATATACTGCTGTATCCAGTTGGCCAGGATCTTGTTTAATATTTTGGCATCTATGTTCATCAGAAATATTGGTCTGTAGTTTTCCTTTTTTTGTTGCTTTTGGTATCAGAGTGGTGTTGGCTTCACAGAAGGTGGAAAGGAGTGTTCATTTTCTTCCATCTTGTGGAAGAGCTTTAGAAGTATAGGTATTAGCTGTTTCCTGAAAGTTTTGTAGAATTCGTTTGTGAAGCCATCTGGTCCAGGACTTTTGTTGTTGGGAAGATTCTTAATAACTGTTTCGATTTCTTTGTCTGTGATTTGTGCAATTAGGTTTTGTAGTTCTTCTTGGTTCAGTTTTGGAAGGGCATGTGTTTCTAGGAATTGTTCCATTTCTTCCAGATTCTCTAGCTTGGTGGCGTATAGTTCTTCATAGAAGTTTCACATGATTTTCTGGATTTCTGTGGTGTCAGGTGTGATATCTCCTCTATCATTTACAATTCTATTCATTTGGGTCTTATCACATTTTTTTAGTGATTCTGGCTAGGGGTTTGTCAATCTTGTTTAATTTTTCAAAGAACCAACACTGGCTTCATTGATCTTTTGTATGGTTCTCTTATTTTTGATGTTGTTTATTTCTGCTCTAATTTTAGTGATTTTTGTCCATCTGGTGGCTTTAGGGTCCCTTTGTTTGTCTTCCTCTACATCCTTAAGGCATGCAGTAAGGTGGTATATTTGAGCTTTCTCTTGTTCTCTAATATGTGATTGTATGGATATGAGTTTCCCTCTCAATACTGCTTTAGCTGTGTCCCAAATATTTTGATAACTTGTGTCTTCATTTTCATTTGTTTCCAGGAACATTTTAATTTCTTGCTTGAGTGCCTCTCTGACCCAGCACTTCATAAGTAGTATGTTGTTGAGTTTCCAAATTCTGTGACTTTTAATAATTTTCTGTTTGTTGTTGAATGTTAGCTTTATTCCACTGTGGTCTGAGAAGATACTTGAGATGATTTCAATGCTCTTAAATTTGTTGATGCTGTCTTTGTGGCCTAACATGTGGTCAGTCCTTGGGCATGTGCTTTGTGGATTTGAAAGAATGTATTTTCCAGTTTTTTGGGGTGAAGGACTCTGAAAATGTCCAGGGGGACTAGTGTGTACATCTCTTCTTTTTTTTTTTTAATATTTATTTTATTTATTTATTCCCTTTGTTGCCCTTGTTGTTTTATTGTTGTAGTTATTGTTGTTGTTGTCGTTGTTGGATAGGACAGAGAGAAATGGAGAGAGGAGGGGAAGACAGAGATGGGGAGAGAAAGATAGACACCTGCAGACCTGCTTCACCGCCTGTGAAGTGACTCCCCTGCAGGTGGGGAGCCGGGGCTCGAACCGGGATCCTCATGCCGGTCGTTGTGCTTTGCGTCACCTGTGCTTAACCCTCTGCTCTACAGCCCGACTCCCTACATCTCTTCTTTTAATTCTGTTGTTTTTTTGTTAATTCTATGCTTTGTTGATCTGTCCAAGTGTGAGAGTGGGGTGTTGAAGTCTCCCACTATTATTGTATTACTACTGATATATTTTTGTAGTACTTTCAGTAGGAGTTTGATGTATTTAGATGGTTCCTCATTGGGTGCATAGTTTTTAATAATTTTTTATTTGCTCTGATATATGGCAAGTATTATGGTGATGTTCCTGTTTGTAAGAGATCTTTTAGAACCTCTTTCAGGGAGGATTAGTGATGTTTACCTCCTTGTTGCCTGTCTGAGAAGGTTTTGATCCTTCCATATAGTCTGAATGAAAGTCTAGCAGGATATATTATCCATGGTTGAAACCTTTTTTCATTCAGGACTCAATAGATATCTTGCCACTCTCTTCTGACTTTTAGAGTTTGAGTGGAGAAGTCTGCTGATTGTCCTATGGGTTTTCCCCTGTATGTGACTTTTTGATTTTTCTCTTGCAGTATTTAGGATCTTTTCTTTATCCTTGCTTCTTTTCATTGTAACTATGATGTGTCTTGGTGTCTTCAGGTCTGGGTTGATTCTTTTTGGGACTCTCTGGACCTCTTGAATCTTAATGTCCTTTCTATTGTTTAGGTATGGGATGTGTTCTTCCATTATTTCCTCTAGACTATTTACTTCCCCTTCCTCTGGTAAGCTAATTATATGAATGTTACTTCTTTTGAGGTCATCCCATATGTCTCTGTTGTTGTTTTCACTGTCTCTCAATCTCTTTGTGACCACTTTCTTTGTTTTCTCTAGCTCATCCTCTGTCTGGATAATTCTATTTCCTGCTTTTGTTAATCTGCTTTCCCTTCCCTCAGCTTCTTTCTTCAGTTCAGTTATAGTATTAGTTTGTTCTGTTAGTTGGTCCTTTAGCTCAGCTAAGGCACATTTGGAATGCTAGTGCTTGAGGTAAATCAGTTTAATTAGAAGAGGACGAAGAGGCAGATTGAGAGGTTTTGTGAAATTTCTGAAGGGAACTTTTGGAAAATTAGAATAGCATTAGAGTCTGATGATGTTAGTTATTAAGAAGGATTAATATTACTTCAAAGTTCATTCAAAATGTTTCCTGTAGCAGGTGTATCATAACACTATATCTAAATTATCACCTGTTATTAGAATTACTTTATTTTTCAGTTTGGCTCTCCCCCTCCCAAAAGCAAGAAATCCATGCAGTCTTTTCATTTATTTAACCTAGATTATGCAATTATTTATATTCCATCACATATTATGTCTACTCACACACAGCTCTTTTCTATGCATATGTTTTTTCATCTATTCTTGGACAGTGCAATGTACTTTCGGTTTTATAGACCCAGAAAAATGTTATCTCTTAGAAGTAATTAATCAATCAGGGCTAGACCTCATCTACTTTCCCCATGTGCCTTTACACTTACTAGCTTCTCTTGTTCCAACCTGATCTTCAGCCAACATATTGGGACAGTCAGACATTAGCAAAGTTGAAGGGTCTACTCCATGACATGAGATGGCAAGAAGAGATGGAAGAATCTTGGGGTAGCTGATATAGAGATGCTCATAAAGGAAATTGAACAGGCCATTTAAGAGTCATATACAGCTTGCACACATGAAATTGCAGGCATAATTTATAAAATGGTCACTCTCACACAACCATATAAACAAACACAATTTTATGTACTTTAATTTTCAGTTTAGTTAATAAATGTGATTTTTTTGCAAGCAGACTTAATTTTGTTCACTGCATTATCTCTAGAACAAATAACAGGGTATGATACAGAATAGAAATTCAATAAAAATGTTTTGAGTGAATCACTGAACTACATTTCATTTAAAATCAGATATTTTTCTCAGAGCTTTTCTAAAAACACAGTAAATAAGGTCTTTCATATATAAGTCTAAATATGATCGATTTCTTAGATGCTGTCTGAATTGAATATTTTTGTCCTAGTCATGGTTTAACCTATTCATCATTAATTTCAGAATCCATCCATTTTTCAAAATCTCTCACCCTTAGTTACTTCCAGACTTATCAGTGTCCCTGAAGCAAATTTCCTTTCTTTCACAGATCGTTATATTCATACCTAGGCTTTGACTCAGCCAGAACCTATTCACATATCAATTTCATATATCTAGTTTAGTCCAAGGTAAGACGTTAAACTCCAAACCACAGTTAATTAACTAAGTAGAGCACATTTTTGTCATTCAGTCTATTTTCTTTTTTTCTATTTTATTTATTTATAAAATAGAAATATTGACAAGACCATAAGATAATGGTTACAATTCCACACAGTTCCCACCACAGAACTCTATATCCCATCCCATCCCTTGAAGTTTTTTCTATTCTTTGTCCCTCTGGGAGCATGGGCCCAGGATCACTGTGGTGTGCAGAAGGTGGAAGGTCTGGCTTCTGTAACTGATTCCCCACTGAACGTGGGAGTTGGCAGGTCAGTCCTTACTCCCAGCCTGTTTCTACCTTTCCCTAGTGGGGCAGGGCTCTGGAGAGGTGGGGTTCCAGGACACATTGGTGAGGTCTTCTGCCCAGGGAAGTGAGGTAGCATCTGGAACTTGATGACTGAAAAAGCATTAAGATATAAAGCAGAACAAATTGCTAAATAATCAGGAACCTAAAGGGAAGAATATAGGAGATGAGATTTATGGTATCTATTTTAGAAAAAGCCAGCAAGTAGGCCTATTTTAGGTATATTCTAAAGTGCCCATGATTTACTAGTTTTTGCCTGAGCCTGACAGCTAAGATACAGGTGAACCAAAAGTATTGTCTGGGAAGATGGTGTCAGAGTTGTAAATAGGATGAGAAAGCTGCATCAGGGAAGGAAGTAGCTTCCAAATATAGGAAAAGTATATAAATATTGTTAACTGTAAACCCCATCGATTTCATCTGGGGACCATATTCATCTCAGGAGCCTGTGTAAATTCTGCATACTTGTAGGTCTGAGCTCTCATTCTGTGATTCTAAGCAGCAATAATTTCAGGACCCATATTCCTCCTTCCTCGAGTGGTAGAGTGTGTTGGCCCACCCTCTCTTGGGAGAATGGAGCTGTCCCTATCAGGTGGTACTGGCTGCATTGATTAGGTTGGGATCAGCAGATGCAGTATCAATTGGTATGAATTGAGAGAAGCATGCAGGAAAGCAAGCCCCACTCCAGAGCTTCCAGGTCTGGGAGAAATATGGGTTTTATAGAGAGTGGGGAAGGTTACTGTTGTCTTAAGGTTTAAGAAGGCAATAGATAGTTATTGTTATAACCAAATTATTTGGAAATTTGGTTTACTTTGAAAGTCCCATTGTTAGAATTTGATGTATCATACAATACCTAACCATAATTTATGACCTTTCATGCTATTTACATATAGTTCTATCTTATAAAGTGACATAACCAGTTGCTTCTGTTCTCCATGGCCTAAGATTATAAGTTATTTAATATTTCAAAGGAAAAGTAATTATTAGAAATGTATTAACAGTTTGAGCCCACTGTTAAAATTCAATCAGATTACCAATTTGAAGTCTTAAGTGTTTGGATCGTAGGGATTTATACTCAGAACTGTGATCTGAGCAACAAAATGTTTGAGACAACAACTTTTACCTTTCTTTCACCAAATTTTTTGTTTCCAAGCTTTTTGTTCCCTCAGTGTTAAGTAAAATAAATTAAAATAACTCAACCTTACGGCTGGGCAGTGGAACACTCAACTGAGTGCACACATTACCATGGGAAAGGACCCAAATTTGACCCAGGTTTTCCTCTAGGATGCTTTCTTCCCCTTCCAATCTTTCATCCTTTGGTAAACCAATTATGCATGTGTTACTTCTTCTGAGGTCATTCCTTATGTTTCTTTTGTTCCTTTTTCAGTGTCTCTCAATCTTATTTTAGCTCTTTTACCTCTTTCTTAGTTTTCTGTAATTCATCAATCTGACTTATGCTATTTTCTGCTTCTGTTATTCTGCTCTCCCTTCCCTCAGCTTCCTTCTTCAGTTTGGCTATTTTTTATTTAATTTATTTATAAAATGGTAATATTGACTATTTTTTGCCTTGTTATGCTAGCTGGCCTTTTAGCTGAGCTATTTTAGCTTTCAGCTCTCTAATTACCTTGAGATAGCTCGTGTTTTCTTCCAGGGACTTATTGGTTGTTTCCCGATTTCTGACAGTATTTTCTTCAAAAGCTTTTCTCACTCCTGTGATTAATGCATAAATTAATGTTTAGATATTTTCCGCATTTTAGTTGCTTCTGGTTGGAATTTGTTCTGGGCTCCTGATTCATTGTTGTAGTTATTTTAGATTTGACTTTTTTTTTTTTTTTGGTGTGTTTTGTAGTTTTGTGTTTTGGCTATTTTCATTCAGTTGTTGTGCTGAGTGAGGAAAATCCACACCAAACCAAAGACCTCTTATAACTGAGATCACAAACCTCAGCAAATACAACAACAGCAACAAAATTTATGATTAATGCAGTTCGACCAAGACCAGTTAGCTAAGAAAACTCTCCCCACCCAAAGAAAACAACAAAAGACAAAGCAAGAACAGGCAATTACAAAAGTAAACTGCCAAACATAAATTCAAAAGATAGTGGGAAAGGAGAGAAAAGGAAGGAAGAAAAAGAGAGAGAGAGAGATAAAGAAAGAAAAACCTTACCACATTAGACTTCTTACACAAGGTAGATCACAAATAAGCATAAGTGAATACAAAAGCTAAGATTTTCAAATCAGAGAGTAGGAAAGAAAGAGAAAAGAGAAGAGATAGAGAGAGAAAAGAGAGCAGGGGGATGGTACTACTACAATAGGGAGCACAACCAATCACCAGTAAATGCAAAGCAACAATGACAAAGACAAAGTTTGGTCAAAGCAGTAAGAAGGGAAAAACACTATCAATGAAAAACAAAACAAAACAAAACAAACAAACAAAAAAACAAGAAGAAGAAGGAGGAGGAGGAGAAGGAGAAGAAGGAGAAGAAGACCACCTAAAGATCAGTCTGCAGTTTAAATTATTCCAAACGGGCTATACAAAACTGTTGGTATGCTTCTAAAAAACCCTTCTGTTTCATTAGTTTAATCCCCCCTGCTTAACACTATTCTATTTACATAACCACTTCATTCTATTTATATAACCGCTGTTAACAAGCACCACCCTCCCTCCAGGGCATTGGTGGTTTAGTGGGAGAATTCTTGCCTGCTCCGCCCCCTTTCCTTGTCATACCCTGATTTTCACCAGTCACTTTTCTCTCCACTCTCTCTGCGTCGCATCCTGTTCCCACCCTACTGGGATAGTACATTTATAAGGACAAGATTGTTTGTAGTAGTTAGTTTAGCTTAGCTTGGTATAAAGGAGGTCTCGAAACTTTACATCAGGCTCAACCTGACGCTGTTGACTGGCTATGGAAGAAGGGCAAACGCTAGAAGAAGAAGAAGCTTGGTATAGATTGTGCTGTGTCCTGCATGAATAAAGAGATATTGCGTACAGCTCAACCATGAGTCCCTGGTCGTCTGTTACCCGCCCGTGAAGCCAGCCTGGCGAAAACAACACAAAACCTCCCTCTTGGGGCTGGGCGGTGGTTCACCTGGTTGAGTGCACGTGTTACAATGCACAAGGACCAGGGTTCAAGCCCCCAGTCCCCACCTTCAGGAGGAAAGCTTTGTGAGTGGTGAAGCAGGGGTGCAGGTGTCTCTCTGTCTCTCTCCTTTTCTATCTCCCCTCTCCTTCTCAAATTCTGGTTGTCTCTATGCAATAAATAAATAAAGATAATTAAAAAATTTTTTTAAAAAACCTGCCTCTTCCTAAACAAAGCAAAAAGAACTGCAGAAAGCAATATAAACTAAAGAGATAGGGGGAAGAATTAAGGGAAAGTACTCTCACAGCCCCAGAAAAAGCAGATTGGGTCAAGGAAGTTGACCAGTCAGAAAGAGCTCCAGCATCCTTGGGGAAGGACAGAGAGGTGGGGGAAGAGAGAGAGAGAGAGAAACCTCCTTCTGGTAACTTCCTGCTAAGCTTGGAATCTTGATAATGAGACTGACTCCACAGGAGGACCTCCTTGTCTGTAGCTGCTTCCCTTACTCTTCTTGAGTGAGGGGAGGGGGTGGGGAGTGTAGAGTGAGGAATTGAAAATCACAGCAGCTCCATATCTGGTATCTGCATTGTCCTTTCTCCAGTCCATTGCCAGCCTATTTGTGACTTGTGGTTCTCTTCCTTGATTCCACTTTGACCTATTTTGTATACTCCCTCCACCACTGGCCTGGAAATCTTTCCCTAACTTGGAATTCCCAGGTTTTAAGCAGCTGCTTTGCAGAGAGAAAGCCAGGAATTGTCTTCAAAGCGCCATTTTGACTCCACCCCTCATTCAATCCATTTTCTTGCACCATCAACTTCTGTACAATGCAACACACATACAGTCCTGATATGAAAGAAGAAGTTACCATTTATGTCCTTCTGTGTATTTCTTTGACTGTTTCTGCAAACAATTAGTAAAACAACTTCTATCCTAAACTACAAATTTGGGACTGATGTTTTGTCTTGAAATTGTTAAGGGGTTCCTTCTCTCATTCTACTATTCCATAGTAACCTCAGAACTACTTTGGATGTTTGAGTTGGCTTTGATTGAGTTCATTTCTAATTTGTCGGGGAGCAATAAATAACATTTTTGTGTTGATCAGAAATATTTATAATCAAGTTGTGCATTTTTGTTTATATTGCGTTTATGCACACTGAGAAAAAGACTGTGGCCAAAGTGACTGAATCTTAATAATTTGATGAATCTTTAATCAGCATATTGGCTAATGGGATGGAATAATAGAGGGGGAAAAATTAAATTCATCTCTTTTATGCCAAAAGAGTAAATCTGAAATGTTTTTCTTTCATCACTTGGGTTGAAATAGCAATTTCCAGCTCTTATTGATTTTGTGGCAAGTGGCATGAAAATGTGTTTTTTGTGTGTGTCCAATTCCTCTTCTTTATTGTTTTGTGGCTGTCAAACTTCAGGGTGCCAAATGGAACATCTTATTGACAAGAAAAGTAAAGGCTCTTTTCGCATAGAGAATTTCACCTGAACATCTATCACTTTGATCTGCTTATTTAGAAAGTTGAAGTTTACCTGCAATGCCCAAGTGCACTTGCCAAACACAGAAATCCCAATCCAGTGAAAGTGAGGATTGGGAAGATTAAGGATCCCGTTAGGATCCTTAAATGTTTGCACCATTTTTTTTCCCAATAGAAAAGCTAAAATGTTTCCAGAAGGGGGCTGGTTGGTGGTGCACCTGGTTGAGTGCATGTGTTACAGTGCACAAGGACCCATGTTCAAGCCCTCGGTCCCCACCTGAAAGAGGAAAGCTTTGCAAGTGGTGAAGCAGTGTTGCAGTTGTCTCTCTGTCTCCTTCCCTTCCTATCTCTTGAATTATAGCTATCTCTATGCAATAAATAAATGAAGATAATAAAAAAATGTTTCCAGAAATAGCCAACCACTCAGTACCCAAAACACCAGATTTTCCTTTCTCTCTTACCTGCATCATAGCTTTCTATATGATTGAATTTATTTCCTTGTTTTAATCCATGCTAGTCCAAATCTTGAAATAATGTGGGTGACTTTTATTCAGCCTCAAACAACAGCATGAATGCATATGAGGCAGAAAGATACCTCACCAATAAGGCATTGAATAGGTAACCAAAACAAAACAAATAAAAAATACATATAGTCCTCATTTGTGCAGCAAAGGGACTGTGTGGGCGGTCATCTATCACACTGATCACTCAAGTTTCTGTCCAAGGCTACATTTAGTTTACCTCAGGAATGCTCCTACTTTTAAATTCTAAAAATGTTTATGTGTTTCAAATTATGATGGCAATTACCTATTATTGTGAAGGGAAGGGTTTAGAAAATACAAGCAAAATGTACAAAGAAGCAAATCTGCAGCTTCAGTTTAATACATTACCTTACTTTTGATTTTTCAGTTTAATACATTACCTTACTTTTGATTTTTCAGTTTAATACATTACCTTACTTTTGATTTTTCAAGGATGTGTGGACTTATTTTATCTATTGCTGCAAAACTCAGTGGATCAAAGCAACCATGGTTTATTCCCTTTCATGGTTCTCTGTGTGGATTTAGCAGCTTTGTTTCACATTCTGAAGCTGAGGTTCTTGGATGATTGGAAGGTTCCAGAGGCTGTTAGTTGGTGCTAGCTATTGACTGGGATCTCAACCGGATATGAGCAGAGAACTTAGGATTCCCCCCACCACCTATATCTCTTCACATGGCTTCTTGAGCTTCCTCACAACAAGACAGATGAATTGAAGATGGGGTTTATTTATTAAGTGGTAAAAACAAACTTTATGTCCTTCAAGTTCCTACTGAGTCCACAATCTGTGGGAGTTGACTGCACAACAGTAAGGACACTGGAATGTATAACTCATTGGTAGTTATTTTTGGAAACTAGGTGGTGTTGTTCTTTCCCACTACAGCACTGCTCAGCTCTAGCTTATATCTGGTTCTAGGAATTGAACCTGAGGCCTCCATGCCTCAAGCATGGGAGTCTGTTGTATAAACTGCTTTGTTATCTCCTTGACTGGAAACTTGTTATTAAAGAGCCCTTTCTATCATTCCCTGATCTCAGCAGACACTGTCCCTCTACAACTATAACTGAACTAATATTCGAGCATGGGAATGATGATGATGGTGAGTCAACTTGAGAGGATTAATTAGATATGCAACTGAACTCCCCATTGTTAGATGTTGAACTCCAAAGGAATTGACCATTGAGAAGACTGAGAAAAATCAAGGTCTTAGATAAAATATCACCTATTTAATGAGATCTTGAGTTCATAATATGCTCCTACTATAGTTTATAATGTCCAAACTGTTCCATGCTTTTATTTTCTCATAGCTAAATTGGTCTTTTATTTATTGCCACCAGGGTTATCACTGGGGCTTATTGCCATAAATCCACTGTTTCCAGTGGCTATTTTCCCCCTATTTTTCCCCTATTATACTTGATTGGACAAAGAGAGGAGGTGAGGAAAAGGACAGGGGGAAAAGAGAGAGAGAGACTTGAAGACCTGGACTCCCAATAGAGGTATACTTCTACACCATTCATGCCACTAAAGATCTGTGCTACTACCCTCCTCCAATGGTAACCACCATAGTTCTCCCAAGATAAAAGATAAGGGTTGAAATATATATATTCTCTTGTCTTTAATTGCTTCTCCACTGGACATGAACATTGGCCGGTCAATCCATAGCCCCTGCCTGTCTTTATATTCCCCTAATAGAGTAAGGCTCTGGAGAAGAGAGATTGTGGGACACACTGGCAAGGTCATGTGCCCTTTGGCATTGTAGTAGCATCTGGAACATGGTGGCTGAAAGGCGGTAAGGTATAAAGCAGGACAAAATACTTAATAAGCAGGTACCAAAGAGTAACATTAAAGCCAATAATATTAGCTATATTACTAGGATCCCAGGACTTTAGTAATCTTTGCTTGAGTTTAATAGCCAACATGAAAATAGATGAGAAATATTATTTGGTAGAATGATGTCAGAGTTGAGAATGGAATTTGAGAGCTGGATTAGGGCAGAGAGTGGCTCCAAAACTTGAAAAAAAACATATATATATATATATATATATATATATATATATATATATATATATAATTAACTGTTTACCACATCATCCTGACCCCAGGGCCCATGTATATTAATAGTTACCACAGGAGCTTGTATTATCTCCGGGTTCCTGTCAGCCCCAGCTCACAGTCCATGGTCACAGCTGAGAACATTCTAGTCTGCACACACTACAGGACTAGTCATCTTCAAGTGACAGAGTAAGATAGCCCAGCCTCCCTTAGGAGAATGGGGCAGTACTTACCATTGCTAATTTGTAGTGAGGGTAAGGTCCTAGAGAGGCCCACAAAAGTGCTTATGAGAAGATTCCCTATGGAATTCACCAGTGATATCTAAGGCACATTATATAGTTGTACTTCATTAATATTTTCAAAAGGATTCATTTAGCATGTCACTCTCATAAATGTTTGCTGAATAAAGTCTATGCTTCCATTTGGCATTTTAAACCATCATCATTCAGATGACATCTTACCTAACACCAGCTTCTATAAATCCACAAAACAGCTCAATTCTTCAGTTTCCCATATATGCCTTCTGTCTTCTCAGTTCTGCACCTTTACTTATGATCTTCCCAAAGCATTAAATTTGTTCCCTGAGTTTTAATGCTTGAAGGTATTTGCAACCAAGTACTATGGTTGTACTTGAAACTAAGTTTCAATTTGGGATCTGTCATTGACCAGCCATATAGCCTTGTGGAAAGAGCTTTGTTTGTGACTTAGTTTCCTTATGTAAGAAATAAGGGATAAAAGTAATGCAAGTTGTGTTTAGATTACTGCCAGGACTGCACTGAAATGCAAAAACAATGCAATAATAGAACACTCTATACTATACATAAAGGAAACTCAGTAAGTAGTTGGGACCAGTCATGTACTAACTGAACATTTATAGAACACTTGTTATATATCAGTCTCTGTACTATGCTTCATGGAGACAGGGATAAACAGTTGATACTCTTGGAAATCCACAGGTCCCTTGAAGGAGAAAATGCCTAATTTAATACAAGAGTGTCAAAGAATGATCTCAGGAGTGGTTGTTTTTGCAATGAGTCATAAAGAATTTGTAGATATTGTCAGGCAGTCAAGACATGTAAGGAAGACAACTTCAGCTTTTTGAAGAGTTTATGTAAATAGGATGAAGCAATCAAAGCCCTGGTTCATTTGTTCAGTAACACAAAGAGATCATGTGTTCCTTGGAATGGTCATGCTAAGCACCAGGAAAGACACTTGTTAGATATGTAATAGGAAGAGATAGAGAAAGGTAGCATTGGTAAGAGGAAAATCAAGATAGATGGTAGGAAACCAGAACATAAAGGGTTTTCTAAGACACAAGAAGTTTGGACTTAGGGATCACAAGATAACTCACATTGTTGGACGCATGACAATACTTGAAGGTGGTGAGACTAGACTGGAACATGGAGACTACTAGGACTACACCAGATGTGATGGTTGCTTAAGTAAACTGGGATAGTAGAACTTGAGACAAAAGGATACATTTGAAGCATATTTGGAAGATAAAATCAATAGGATGCAGTAAGTTGATTGAATGGGGAAGAGTAGAGGAAAATAATTAAATGTGATTTGCAGGTGCTTGTTACGAAAGGCTAAATAATGCTGGTACAATTCATTGAGGCTGAGAATACAGATGAAACAGATTTGAAAGGAGGTAGAGATGATCTGTTTTGTAGTTGTTGAATTTGAAGAGCCTGAGGAGCAGCTGTATGAAGAATTTCAGCAGCCTTTGTATACAAGCAAGGCCACATGGATGTAAATTCCTGAGGTAGTTGAAACCAAGTACTTAGGCTGTACTTGAAGCCAAGAGGGTAAAATTTCACCTAGGAAGAAGCAACAAGGGAAAACATCTGGGAAACTCACATTTAAAGACGACATAGATTTAAAAAAGGATGTGGGGAGGCGGTGTAATGGTTCTGCAAAAGACTTTCATGCCTTTCATGCCTGAGGTTCTGAGGTCCCTGGTTCAATCCCCAGTACCACCATAAGCCAGAACTAAGCAGTGCTCTCCTATCTTTCTCTTGCTCTCATCAACAAATAAATGAAATATATTTTAAAAATACAGAGTGTCAAAGAATGGTTTGAGACATAGAACAAGAGAATGGATCACAAAAAAATGAGAAAGACTCAAAAAGATATTCCCCTATAATGTTAAGTTATTCTAAGATTTTTAGATGAGATGATTATTATTACACAGTAATGCCAAAGATAGGAGCCAAACTTCAGTAGATGGAGGGGCGGTACAGGAGAAAGAGTCTATACTAAGTGGAAACAATTCATTTTACAATAGTGGCCATAAAGGAAATAATTCGGATTTTCCCAAATTTTCAAAAGGCCAAGTAAACAACTGGGTAAACAAATAAACAAAAAGCAAAACAAAACATCAACAATAAAAAACTCTCCTCCAAAGAAAGATCAGCTAAATTGGTTAAACCTAGCAAAGTCTCTGCAGAGTAATCAAGGGAGCTTATAAGAAGTTGAGAAGCTTTTATTTTAAATATATAAAAACTCAACAAGAACAGTAGGAGGCATTTGAGCTGGAGACTGCAGCTGTCCCTGACAGCTCTGGCATGCAGAAAAACTATGTCAAGGTGGGGGAGATAGCATAATGGTTATGCAAACAAGACTCTCATGCCTGAGGCTCCAAAGTCCCAGGTTTAATCCCCCATACCATCATAAACCAGAGCTGAGCAGTGCTCTGGTGTTTCTCTCTGTGTCTCTCTCTGTGTCTCTCTCTGTCTGCATCTCTCTCAAAAATAAAATAAATTTTAAAAAGTTCTTTTAAAAAAGAGAAAAGAAAAACTATTTCAGCAAACTTGACTGTCAAGTGACAATTCCCATCTCTCCAGATCTCTTGGTGGTGGCAAAAGTATTTTGTGTACTTTCAGCAGTTAGTAAACTTCACTGGGTCCTATTTTCCATAGCTCTGTTATGTGAAAGGCCTATGTAGAGTGGATTACAGTTGTCAGGAGGCACCTGTTCCTCATCCTCCAACTCTTACTATGAAGTAGCTGGAGAAGAAAATACCACCCCCCTTCATGAATAGCTGTTATGTGTCAGAGTCTTCCATGAACCTGACAGTTGAGTGGCTGCCTCCATCTTGCCAAGATTTCTAGGGTAGAAGAGCTAGTTTAGATAGAATCAGTGATCAGTGAAGATCCAATTCTCTCTAGTTCTGAGTCGAGCTGCAGTAGGTCCATAATAAATAGTGTTAACAGTTGGGGTGTGTTGGCATCAACACGCACAAGCACACATACATTGCACCTGCTCCACCCCACACCAAAGCTATAATGTGAAGGTTCTTACTAGAGGTAGACCTGAACAGGCATAAAAGATCTGTAACACTGTGCCCCTTGTCAAAGAACCCAACTACAATTAGATCAGACTGTGGAGAAACTTATGCTAGAGAGCCTTGTTGAAAACAATAGAGCAATCAGATAATAATTAATAGGAGATATATGTGAGTGTAACCAGCCAGAAGCTTAACATTAGGGAGTGTCAGGAGAGGAGAAATGAGAAGAAAATAATTTCAAGAAAAACTGACAGAATTTCCAAAGCTGATAAAATATTAATCTACATATGCAAAAGGCTTAATGGATTCTAAAAAGAATAAAATTAAAGATAGATACAAACATATCATGATCAAACTGTTGAAAGATAAAGTTAGAATCTTGCAAAAGAGAGAGACACACAGAGAGATAATGACATTATTTACAAAGGCAACACAATAAAACTAACATGTGATTGCTCATCAGAAACAATAAAAACCAGGAAGCAGTAGAATGACATCTTTAAAATGATGGAACAAAAATAACCTGTCACACAAGAACCTTATACTCAGTTGCTAAAGTAAATTCTTGGAACAGAAAGAAAATGATTAAATAAGAAATCCTGGGAGGTAAAAGGTCAGTAGAAAGAGAATCTGTGTAGATAAACACAAGAAATTTCTTTTTCTTTTCAACTTTCTAAATTGTAACTGATAGTTGAAGCAAAGGCAATACTACTAGCTGACGTTACTGTTAGTATATATGGAAAATATATAAGACAATTATAAGTTGGAGGAGGATAAAAGAAACTAAAAGGAAGTAGTTTTTATATACATCACTCAAAGTGACAAATCATTGACATCAGTAAACTTTGTTTCTTATGTATATATAATTTCAATATAATACTAGGTGCAATCACCAGAAAAGTAGACAAAGGTATACATTTAAAATACTAAGAGCCTAGAAATATAAAAGTCTAATAATTATTTAGACAACATATAGGAGTGCTGAAAAAAGAAAAATAATAAAAAAATTATGTAGACTATGTTTAATATGTCCCAAATTAATTTAAATGTTAATGGTTTTGTTACATCAATTAAAATACAGACTGGCAGACTGATTTGAAAACAGAATTAATAGTATATTGTTTATAAGAAAATCACTATATGGGTCAGGGAGACAGCATAATGGTTATGCAAAAGATGTTCATGTCTGAGGCTCCGAGGTCTCAGGTTTAATAAGATATCTTCAGTGGATCTCAGGGGTATTTTTTTTTTTAATTTTCCCTTTTTGTTGCCCTTGTTGTAGTTATTATTATTGTTGATGTCATTGTTGGATAGGACAGAGAGAAATGGAGAGAGGAGGGGAAGACAGAGAGGGGGAGAGAAAGACAGGGCAAGACAGAGGGGAAGAGAAAGACAGATACCTGCAGATCTGCTTCACCTCCTGTGAAGCGACTCCCCTGCAGGTGGGGAGCCGGGGGCTTGAACTGGGATCCTTACGCCAGTCCTTGCGCTTTGCGCCATATGCGCTTAACCCGCTGCGCTACCGCCCGACTCTCATCTCAGTTTCCATAACATTTCCATAACATTATTTAGGAATAAGTGTTTTGGGGAATCCAAGAAGTACGTATAATCTTAAAAGAGTGACACAAAGGAGATTTCTACGATGATGGGAAATATTTTGGTGTCATTTAATATAATAAAATGCCATAGAACCAACCACACACACTGTATCAATGTTAAATTCCTGGTTTTGATTATCATAAAAGGTGCATAGAACGTCTTTATGGCATTAAAAAAAACTTCCAATGAACATATAAGTTAAAAAAAATATTTGGGTTCTTATAAAGAAAGTCCACGAGACAGTTTGGTTACCCATCCTTTTTTTTTTTTTTTTTTTTTGCTGAGTCTTATACTTTATCTATGAACTATGGTGGCGTGGGATGAGGGCATACACGGAACTTTGGTGAATGGTATGGGGACTCATATGCACTATGTATAGATATGAAAATACCCCTACAATCTTATAAATTTGTATAACACAGTTAAATGACAAAAATAAATAAATTTTATGTAAAAATCCTCATATACATTATCTGTCACTCCTCACTTGCCAACTACCCCTTCCTTCAGCCCTAGGTCATTACTAACCTATCATCTGTCTTTATAAACTTGACCGTTCGGAACATGGATATGAATGGAATTATAAACTGTGTGATCTTCTGTGACTAACTCCTTTCATAGCACAGTGAGTTTCTTTTAAACTGCTTGTTACTAAGAAATGTTTCTTTTACAAGACTGCTGTCTCAATGGTATAATTTTATACTACCCTAAAATATATGTTAGTATATCACATCCACCACCTAAGTGTCCCTTTTATCTTCGTAGTGCCCCAATGCACAAAACATTGGGTCCCCTTCCCCTTATACTCCTTTTTTTTCCCTCTGCTCACATTAGTGACTTGAGATCTACAGATACAAATCAAGGGTTTATATGTTTCATGCTGTTTGATCCCTTGCACATAACACAATATTTTGGGTTCATTCATGTTGCCAATTACCTTAAACTACATTTTTTTTTTTATCATTGGGAATTCACTGATCTGGGATGACTATCAAGTAGAAAGAAAGAGACAGAGGGAAAGGTATCATAACTGATGCTTCCTCCAGTGAGGCACGAATCAGGTTGGAAATGGGTAGTGTACTATTCAGATAGATGAGGCATTTGGTTGGCCCCCAATAGTTCATTACATTTTATGTCACTGTAAGGAATTTTGTGCTCCAGTGAATTGGATGAATTAACATTGGTAACGTCACCATCCTATCCAAATCATTATACACATTCAATACATCAAAATTCCCATGACATTCTTCCAGGAAAAAGAATAAACATTATTCATTTTGTCTGGAACTACAGAAGACCTTTCCTCCAAATCGAAGTGATGGGGGGGGGCATGTATGTCATTTTCTTCAAGTTGAAAAATATAATATACAACAACAGAAATCAAAATGGTATGGAATTTGAAGACATATGGATGCACCAATCAATGAATTGGAAACCCAAGGTCCTTAACAAATGACAGAAAGTTCACAGAATACAACAGTGAAATGAATCTGTTTAAGAAATGGTGCTTGGCAATCTGAACATCTACTTACAAAAGACTGAAACTAGACTGGTAACTCACATCATACACACAAATAATTCAAAATGCTTTAAAGATACGAATTAAAGTTAAACCTAAAATAATAAAATACAGAAAGGAAAATAGCCAAACTACTCCAAATATACTGGCTTTAGTGATGTCTCTGAGAACCCAAACCAAATAGCAAGGGAAGTAAAAGTAAAAATACACAGTTGGAACTATATCAAACTAACAAACAACAACAACAGTAGAATTTTATGAAGTGTAAAAAATCAATAAAATAAAAATACATCCTATGGGTTGAAGTAAAATATTTGCACATTATAATATGACTATGAGATTATTATAAGGTTATTTTAAAAAAAAACTCATAAAATTCAAAGACAAAATAAGAAGTGACTTGATGATGGAGAACCCAAATCTTCATCTGCACTATTCCATCCTTTAGGTTCATGATTAGTCAGCAATTTGTTTGGCTTTATATGTTAACTCTTTTTTCAGCCACCATGTTCCATATGCTACCATGATGCCAACCAGACCTCCCTGGGCAGACAACCCCACCAATGTGTCCTAGAGCCCCGCTTCCCCAGATCCCTGCCCCACTAGGGAAAGAGAGAGACAGGCTGGGAATATGGATTGAGCTGCCAACGCCCATGTTCAGCAGGGAAGCAATTACAGAAACCAGACATTCCACCTTCTGCACCCCATAATGACCTTGGGCCATACTCCCAGAGGGATAAAGAATAGGAAAGCTATCAGGGGAGGGGATGGGATATGGAATTCTGGTGGTGGGAATTGTGTGGAGTTATACCCCTCTTATCCTATGGTTTTGTCAGTGTTTCCTTTTTATAAATAATTTTTTTAAATGATAAAAAAATAAAAAGAAGTGACTTCGTCAAAACTTGGCGAAAGTGATAAATGGAGATTTTCCCCAAAACTACAGATGACAGGCACATGAAAAAGCACGCATCATTATTATCAGAGAGATGCAAATAAAATCTATAAAGAGCATTCCCTGTTCCTTTAAGAATGACCTATATCAGAAAGATCAGAAGAAACACATGTTTGAAAGGTTGTGGAGGAAAAAAAAAACAACCTTGTACATTGTTAGTGATAATATATACTGGTCCATTTTAAAAGTCTGTGTGACAAATATGTAATTATGAATAATAGTCAACCCATATCTGTGACCTTCGGAGAACTACTGAAGTTTTCGATGCAGGGAATGGGGACACAGAAATCTGGTCATCAGTCAATGCCCATGTTCAGCGGGGAAGCATTTACAGAAGCCAGACCTTCCACCTTCTGCATCCCACAATGATCTTGGGTCCATACTCCCAGAGGAATAAAAAATAGGAAAGCTATCAGGGGAGGGAATGGGATACAGAGATCTGGTGGTGGGAATTGTGTGGAGTTGTAGCTCTCTTATCCTATGGTTTTGTCAATGTGTCCCTTTTATAAATAAAAAAAAAGAACTCTGGTCATGAGAATGGTGTGGAACTATACCTCTCTTAAATCTTATAATTTTGTAAATCAATATTAAATTACTAATAAAATATTTTATAGATAAAAAATTTTGTATGGAAGTTTCTCAAAGTACTAAAAATAAACTTGTCATGGGATCTATATTATCTAGCAATTCTACTCTCAGATAATTATCCAAGGAATGTAAGAATAGTAATTAGAAATTACATGTTCACTCCTATATTCATCATCACTCTATTTGTAATAGCTGATATGTAAAAACAACCCAAATGTCTATCAAGAGATAAGAGTAAAGTCATCATTTTCTGGGGTGGGTGGGTGGGTGGGGAGAATACAGGTCCATGAAAGATGATGAATGACATAGTGGGGGTTGTATTGTTAAATGGGAATCTGGGGAATGTTATGCATGTACAAACTATTGTATTTACTGTTGAATGTAAAGCATTAATTCCCCAATAAAGAAATAAATTATTTAAAAAAAAGAGATAAGAGTATAAAGATGTAATATGTGCCCACAATGGAATACTAATCAGATATGGGAAAAGATGGAAATTTTCAGTGTGCAGCAACATGGATGAAGTGGGAGGGCATAATTACATATGAAATTAGTCTGAAAGTATACCAACAAGTATCAGATGATCTTACTCATGTGTGAAATATAAAGAAACAAAGCAAGAGAAGGGTGCACGAGAATCCTCAAAAAATAAAAATCTCCCCAGAGACCCATGCTACTAGGGAAAGAGAGAGGCAGACTGGGAGTACGGACCTACCAGTCAACGCCCATGTTCAGCTGGGAAGCAATTACAGAAGCCAGACCTTCTACCTTCTGCAACCCACAATGACCCTGGGTCCATGCTCCCAGAGGGATGGAGAATGGGAAAGCTATCAGGGGAGGGGTTGGGATATGGAGAATGGGTGGTGGGAATTGTGTGGAATTGTACCCCTCCTACCCTATGGTTTTGTTAATTAATACTTTCTTAAATTAAAAAAATAAAATAAAAATAAAAATCTCATGAGATTTTATTGTCCCACTTCTGGCTAATTATCTTAAAACTACACAATAAATTTAGAAAGTAGTAGTTGAGAGATAAATATACATCCAGATACTTATTATAGAATTATTTACAGTAGCCAAGAGCAGGTAGCACCCTAAGTATACAGGAATAGGTGATTGGATAAAGAAGATATACACACACAATGGGATTGGGTGTTGTCTGTTTATGCAAATTGGGTTTCAAACTTTGCAGTTCTAATGAGTATAATTCATGGAGCAGAGGTAAACCCACCCTTGATGGTCTTTGGTATACCAGTGTAACTTGTTGGAGTAGATTCATCTCACATTTGCTGCTAGCCAGATATAAAAAAGATGTTAAGGGAAGCAATTACAGAAGCAATTACAGACCTTCCACCTTCTAATAACTCTGGGTCCATACTCACAGAGGGTTAAAGAATACGAAAGCTATCTTTAGCACCCCATAATAACCCTGGGTCCATACTCACAGAGGGTTAAAGAATAGGAAAGCTATCAGGGGAGCAGGAAGGGATACAGAGTTCTGGTGGTGGGAATTGTGTGGAATTGTACCCCTCTTATCCTGTGGTCTTGTCAGTGTTTCCATTTTATAAATAAAAATTGAAATAAAAGATGAAATCCTGCCATTCTGAACAGTATGAATGGATTGAGAGAACATTATACTTAGTAAAATTTGTCAAGCAAATAAAAACACTATATTATTTTACACATACCAGATATGTAGAAAAACCAAATGGAAGAACTAAATAAAACAAAAACAAACATTTAGATTAAAGATATTTTAACCACAGTGGTGGTTACCAGATGAGAAGAGAGAAGGAAAGTGGGTCAATCAGGTAATTGTGATGAAAGAGAAAGAAATAAACTTTCGGGACTTAGTGGTGGTGAACCTGGTAGAGTGCACAGGTCACATGTGCAAGGACTCGGTTTCAATCCCCAGTTCCTACCTGCCAGGGTGTTGGGGGGGGGTTCCACATAAGTGAAGCAGTGCTGCAGATGCCTTTCTCTTCCCTGCCCCTTCACTCTCAATTTCTCTCTGTCTCTATCCAAAATAAACACATCTTTAAAAAATCTTTTAAAAAAGACTTCTATAGGTGTATTGCACCAAAGTAAAAGACTCTGACTCTGGGGTGGATGTGTTGGGGGGATGAGTTCAGGTTCTGGAACATGATGACAGAGGACCTAATGGAGGCTGTACTGTTTTGTGAAAAACTGAGAACTGTTATGAATGTACAAACTATTGTATTTACTATTGACTGTAAAGCATTAATCCTCCAATAAAGAAATTTAAAAAAAAAGACTTCTGGGGGGGTGAGGCAGTGGTGCATCTAGTTGAATGCAAACATTACAGTACACAAGGACCCAGGCTCAAGTCCCTGGACTCCACCTACACAGGGAAAACTCCATGAGTGGTAAACCAGGACTGCAGGTGTCTCTTTGTCTCTTTCCTTTTCTGTCTCCCTGTCCTCTCTCACTTTCTGTTTCCACCCAATAATAAATAAATAAATAAATAGTTTCAAAGGAATTTTTTTTTTTAAATTTTTTATTTAAGAAAGGATTAGTGAACAAAAGCATAAGGTAGGAGGGGTACAACTCCACACAATTCCCAACACCCAATCCCCATAACCCACCCCCTCCCCTGATAGCTTTCCCAAAGGAATTTTTAAAAAATAAAGTTCAATTAAAAAAAAACAATGTTGATACATGTGTTGATGTTAAAGCTTACCTGGAATTACACAACACTATAATCAAATTCCATTTCAATTTTCTAATTCTAAATAATTTAATAGGAAAGAGCCACCAAAATCTTTACTTGCATGGGAAAGAGGTGAACAACATGGTACAAATATTAGATGAAAAGCATATAGTATAAAAATGCTTGAATGCAAGAATTCTTGTTTCACTTTCAACATGTGAATAGCTTAGAATATGTCATTCTCACTCTCAAAAACTGTAAGAATGGAGAAAACTGAAATATATATATATAGAGAGAGATGAATTACCTTAAATAAATAAGAGTGTTGAGCCCTATACCACACTTAACGCTTCTTGTACTAGAAAGTATAAGTTTGGGGTAAGTGTACCCAGGGAGATTGTGTAATGTTAACCAGAGCTAGCAGAGACTAAAAGAAAATAAGCTTCTGAATCAAGCATCCTGAATATGGCATCAGGAAAGTTTTCAAAAGTGCACTTTCCATGAATTCCTGGTAGCCATGAAGAATTCTGGCAGTTGTGGCTGATGAGAGAATGCTTATAGGGGTTCCAAAGAATCGATAAGAATAGCAAGAGTCAGTGGGAATAGCTCCTAAGCTAGAGGATTGATCTTGCAATCTGGAGGCTGTGGATTCTTTCCCCCATACCACTTTTTTTTAAATTTATTTTTTTATTGGGGAATTAATGTTTTACATTCAACAGTAAATACAATAGTTTGTACATGCATAACATTCCCCAGTTTCCCATTTAACAATACAACCCCCACTATGTCATTTATCATCCTTCATGGACCTGTATTCTCTCCACCCACCCACCCCAGAGTCTTTTACTTTGGTGTAATATGCCAATTCCATTTCAGGTTCTACTTGTGTTTTCTTTTCTGATCTTGTTTTTCAACTTCTGCCTGAAAGTGAGATCATCCCATATTCATCCTTGCTTTGTCATGAACACAACCCAGGTTCAAGCCCAGCTCCTACCTCACTAAAGAAAGCTTTCACACTAAAATGTCTGTTTTTTTTTTTTTACTGTCTATGCCTTTCTTTCTTTTTTGTTTTGTATTATCTTTATTTAGATATTGAATAGAAACAGCCAGAAATTAAGAGGGAAGGGTGAGATAGATAGGGAGAGAGACAGAAAGACACCTACAACACTGCTTCACCACTTGCAAAGCTTTCTCCCTTCAGGTGGGGACTGAGTTCTTGAACCCAGATCCTTACACTTTGTACTGTGTGCACTCAATCAGGTGTGCCACTGCCTGTCCCCTGTCTATGTATTTTTTATCTGAAAAAGTCAATCTGGAACAGTGAAATCCTAGTGATGAACAAAAACATGTATCTATTCAACCACAGATGTATGGCATTATTCCTGAAATAATAGTTTTACTCCATTGATCTGTATATCTACTCTTGTACCACTACACATTACATTACCTTGATTACCAGTGTATGGCAAAGCAGTGTTATTTCTCTATCACTGTCTATTTTTACTTCACTATCCTCATGTGCTTCTCCTTGAGTTCATATGTATTTGCAACTGTTTATATCTTACTGATGGACCCACTCCTTTGTAATTATTATTTTTCTGCTTTATATCTTTTTAAAATTTTATTTATAAAAATGGTAATATTGATAAGACCATAGGATAAGAGGGGTACAATTGCACACAGTCTCCACCACCAGGACTCCGTATCGAATCCCCTCCCCTGATAGTTTTCCTATTCTTTAACCCTCTGGGAGTATAGACCCAGCATCATTATAGAGTTCAGAAGGAGGGAGGTCTGGCTTCTATAACTGCTTCCCCACTGAACATGGGCATTGACAGGTTGATCCATACTCCCAGCCTGTCTCTCTCTTTCCCTAGTGAGGTAAGCATCTGGGGAGGTAGGGCTCCAGGATACATTGGTGGGGTCATCTGCCCAGGGAAATCAGGTTGGCATAGTGATAGCATCTGGAAACTGGTGGCAGAGTAATGAAGCTGGAGAGTTGGCATTCCACTCCCAATGTCTCTGGATGCAGTCCTTAGTGAAACATGCCAAGGTGGTAGTGGTTGCATTGCTTAGGTTTGGATCAGCAGATGCACTGTCAGTTGGTATGAATTGGGAGAAGCATGCAGGAAAGTGAACCCCACCCTACAGGCTTAAGGACTGGGATAAATATGGGCTTTCTAGAGAAAGGGGAAGGTTCCTGCTCTCTTAGGGTTTAAGAAGGCAATATTTATAGCTATAACCAAATCATTTGGCAATTGGATTAACTTTGAAAATCCCATTATTAGGATTTGCTGCATACAAGACCTGACCATAATTTATGTCCTTTTATGCTATTTACTTATAGCTGTATCTTATAAAGAAACACCATCAGTTGCTTCTGTTCTCCCTGGTTTAAGATTTTAGGAGATTTAATAGTTCAAAAATATGTCATTATTAGAAATGTATTAACAATACTCCTTATTAATAACTATAATATGTATATATAGATGGAACACTTCTTGTTTTAAAATCTAGATTGTTTTATGTTAATATAACTACTGTAGTTTTCGTGATTACTTTTTATATGACAACATTTTTATCCTTTTCCCTTCATATTCCTACTCTTGGATCTCAAGTGGTATTCTGTAAGAAGCATCTGAACAATGCTTTTATTCTGTCTGATAACCTTTGCCTTTTTGATTTGATAATTTAATATATTCAGGATAATGTCACTACTGATTCAGTTTCACTAATATCCAACTTTGTTTTTCTGTAATCCTTTTGCTCCCAAAACTAAGGTGTCCTATTCCTTTGGTTTCTTTCAGAATTGTTTAACTCTGGTTTTCTGTAATTCAAAAACTATATATGCTGGGGCCAGGTGGTGGCATACCTGGCTAAGTGCATATACTGCAGTGCAAAAGGACCCAGGTTCAAGTCCCTGGTCCCCACCTTCAGGAGGAAATCTTCATGAGTGGTGAAGCAAGGCATCAGGTGTCTCTCTGTCTCTCTCTTTCTCTATCCCCCTTCCTCTCTCAATTTCTCTCTGACTCTATCCAATAATAAATAAGTAAAAATTTAAAAACCTATATGCCTAGGAATAGCTTTTTTTTTTTTTTAATTTACCCTGCTTGGCATCATCTAAGTTTCCTAGATTGTGATCTGGTGTCTGAAAATTATTTGGGAAACATTCTCAGTCATTAGTTTTTCAATAAGTACTTCCTTCCTTCTTTCTTTCCTTCCTTATTTCTTCTCCTTTTGGCATTCTAATTACACATGTCATACCTTTTATAGTTGTCCCACAGCTTATTGTGCATTGTGGTTTTTTTTTTTTTTTTTTGAGTGAGATTGCCACTCAAGGGTGATTTCACCACTACCAGGCCAATTTTTCTATTCAGATACAGAGACGGGGAGAGAGATAGAGATGAGACACCACAACGCTAGAGCTTTCTCCAGTCATTGTACCTTCCCTGTGGTGCCAGGACTCAAATCTGGTTTACAGTACGGCAAGAAAAGCTTATGCTTTACCTGTTGAGCTATCTTTTCTACCCAGTCTCTTCGGTTTTTTTTTTTTTAATATTTATTTATTCCCTTTTGTTGTCCTTGTTGTTTTTTATTGTTGTAGTTATTGTTGTTGTTATTCATGTCATTGTTGTTGGATAGGACAAAGAGAAATGGAGAGAGGAGGGGAAGACAGAGAGGGGGAGAGAAAGATAGACACCTGTAGACTTGTTTCACTGCCTGTGAAGCAACTCCCCTGCAGGTGGGGAGTCGGGCTTGAACCGGGATCCTTGCGCTGGCCCTTGCACTTTGCACCATGTGCGCTTAACCCGCTGTACTACTGCCCGACTCCCTCTTGTGTTTTATATAGTCTTTGTTTTCTTTTATTTTAGATTTTTCAGGGATTCTATTGATTTATCCTCTAGTTCTTTCTTCAGTCATGTACAATCTACTTCTAAGTTCAACAAAGGTATTCCTCATTTTTGTTAGTGTTTTCTAGTATATCACATTTCTTTTAGTTTCTTTTTTAATGTTTTAATTCATCTATGTACATTGCACGTGTTTTATTGCATATTGTCTACTTTAGCTGTTAAAATCTTCAGCATATTAATCATTGTTGTCATAGTCATACCAACATTCCTGCCATGTCTGCTTTTGTTGATTGTTTTGTTGCTTCAAATTAGAGATTCTTGGACTGGGAAGACAGTATAATGGTCATGCAAAAAGGTTTACAGGCTTGAAGTACCATAAGTCCCAGGTTCAGTCCTTTGCACTATCATAAATTTGAGCTGAACAGTGCTCTGTTTTCTTTTTTAAAGTGAGTTATTTTAAAATTTTTATATGCCTTGTAATTATTTTTCACATACTGCACCAGGTAAAATAAGTAGACCTTTAATAATGTGGTTCTGGGCCCTGGTGGTGGCACACCTGGTAAAATGCATACATTAATATGCATAAGGACCCAGTTTCAAGCTCCTGCTCCTCACCTTCAGGGGGGAAGTTTCACAAACAGAGAAGCAGTGCTGCAGATGTCTCTATTTCTCTCTCCCTCTCTATATCCCCAGTTTTTCTCAATTTCTCTCTATCTGTACTAGAAAAAATGAGGAAGAGGAAGAATAAGAATGAGAATGAGAAAGGAGGGAAAGAAAGAAGAAACAAAAATCACCAAGACTAGTAGATTCATTGTGTAAGCACCAAGCTCCAACAGTTAACCCAGCTGGCAAAAAAAAAAAAAAAAGTGCAGGACAAAAATAATGTGGTGCTATGGTGTGGTAGGAGAGGAAGCATTCTATAGATCTATAATTCTGTTTTTAGTGAGATTCTAATACTTGGCTTTTTAAAATATTTTATTTATTTTATTTTAATGAGAGAGAAAGATACCGAGATACCAGAGCATTCCTCAGCTGTAGTTTATAGTGTTGGTGGTGGGAATTAACCCTGAGACTTCAGCAATTCAGGCATGAGAGTATTTTTACATAACCATTATGCTATCTCTCATGCCCTACTACTTGACTTTTAACTGCATATTTTTCAGTTTTTTTTTTCTTTCTCTTTCTTTAGGTAGGAGAGGGTGAGTAGGGGCATCTAGATTTGGATATTTCCTTTCTTTACTTCAGTTAACCTCTAATAATGCCCCCCCCATCGGGTTAGACTTTGTTTAATTTAGTTCCCCTGAAGGAAGACCTTATTAAAGAGAATTTTGGTTTGTTCTGACCCCAGGAGGACCCCTTCCAGCTACTTTATTCCCCCAATTCTCTACTGAAAACTAGTTTAACCACAGTCTAGACTGTGTCTTTATTAAATTCATTAACTTCTCCCAAATTTCTTTTCACGACAACCACCACTGTTCTTGAGAGTTCCATTGGGTTTATACCTCCTCAAGTTCAGTTGCAGAAGAATCAGTTCCTTTATCTTAAGATACTAAGGCCTACAGCTATATACAGGATACTGGGTACTGTACAGCAAACCCTAACAAAAGGACTTTTCAAAGTTAACCCAATTACCAAATAATGTGATGATAACATTAACTATCGATTGTCTTTTGGAACCCTAAGACAGCAGGAACCTCACATCTCCACTATAGAGCCCCTACTTCCCCCAGTCCTGGAACCCTTGGATAGGGCCCACTTTCCCGTATGCCTCTCCCAATCCATATCAAATAATATTGCATCCGCTGATCACAACCTAACCAATGCAACGATTGCCACCTCAACATGCTTCACTTCAGACTGTGTCCAGAGACTTCACATGTGGAATGACAACCCTTCAGCTTCATTACTCGGGTGAGACCTTTCCTTTCATAGTATACTCTAATTTCATCTCAGGTGGTTCACTTTCTAACAAAGTCCCAAAACCTAGATATACACCAGTTTCTGTGTGAGAGAGCATATCTTCACACATATCTATAAACTACTGCAAAATATATACCTGAAAGCAGAAGTAGAGTTTGAAGTGAGTACCCCCCTAACACTTCCTCTCCACTATTCCAAGCTTTAGGTCCATGATTGCTCAACAATTTGTTTGGCTTTGTATGTTAACTCTCTTTTCAGTCACCAGGTTCCAGATGCCAACAGGATGCTGGCCAGGCTTCCCTGGACTGAAGACCCCACCAATGTGTCCTGGAGCTCAGCTTCCCCAGAGACACACCCTACTAGGGAAAGAGAGAGGCAGACTGGGAGTATGGACCGACCAGTCAACGCCCATGTTCAGCAGGGAAGCAATTACAGAAGCCAGACCTTCTACCTTCTGCAACCCTCAACGACCCTGGGTCCATGCTCCCAGAGGGATGGAGAATGGGAAAGCTATCAGGGGAGGGGGTGGGATATGGAGATTGGGTGGTGGGAATTGTGTGGAGTTGTACCCCTCCTACCCTATGGTTTTGTTAATTAATCCTTTCTTAAATAAAAAAAAAAGATACTAAGGCCTGAGATGCTTTATACTTTATTTCCCCACTATAAGTCCGTGGGCCAATGCTCTAGAGTGGGATGGAAAAAAATGGCAAACTTCTCTCTAATAGCACTTCAAATCTAGAAGCTGACCTTTTTATGGAAAGTGCATTCAGTTTTCTTAGACCTTCTCCTGCCATTGAACCATGATCCCATAAGGGAAGGGAAAGCTTTGCTTAAGGTCCTAGTATAGAGAGGTTGGGCTGTGGTGTACATGTTACCATTTGCAAGGACCTGGATACAAACCTCTGGTCCCAGATGCAGGGAGGAAGATTCATTAGTGGTGAAATGGTGTTGAAGGTCTATCTCTCTTTCTCTACTCCTCACACCCTCTCAATTTCTCTCTGCTCTTCCAAAAAAAAAGAGAGAGAGCAAATGGTGTTAGCAGAGGTGAGTTCATCATGCAAATTGATAACCCAAGTCACAAAAAAAAAAAAAAAAAAAAAAACCTAAGCTAATTATTTTTTCAAGAAAGGTCCCAGTATAGTCTCCATTCCATTAGTAGGGCCTGGGTAGAACAAATAATAAACCATTTCATTTAATAGTATTACTAGTGACTTCTTCTTCTAGCGTTTGCCCTTCTTCCGTAGCCAGTTGACAGCGTCAGGTTGAGCCCGATGTAAAGTTTCGAGACCTCCTTTGAATCTGGAGAGGTGGCAGTCGTTGACTATGTGGGTCATAGTCTGTCTGTAGCCGCAGGGGCAGTTTGGGTCATCTCTGGCTCCCCAGCGATGGAACATAGCGGCGCACCGGCCATGGCCTGTTCGGTAGCGATTGAGGAGGGCCCAATCATAACGTGCTAGGTCAAAGCCGGGTTGACGCTTGCAGGGGTCTGTGATGAGGTGTTTGTTCTTTACCTCAGCTGACTGCCAACTCTGTTTCCAAGAGTCTGGAACAGAGAAGTTCAGTGTAGGCGTAGGAGACCAGATTGGATGACGAGACGTCAAGCGTTGGACAGGGTGGGCGAAGATATCTGCGTATATTGGCAGGTCCGGTGGAGCGTAGACGTGGGAAATGAACTTAGATGATGCCGCATCCCGACGAATATCTGGTGGGGCGATGTTGCTAAGAACTGGCAGCCATGGAACCGGGGTGGAACGGATGGTTCCAGAAATTATCCTCATGGAGGAATATAATTTGGAATCGATCAAGTGGACATGGGGGCTACGGAACCATACTGGGGCACAGTATTCTGCAGTGGAATAGCATAATGCCAGAGAGGATGATCGTAGTGTGGAAGCGCTCGCACCCCATGAGGAGCTGGCCAGTCTTGCAATGATGTTATTCCTCGCGCCCTTTGCTGCAGTTTTTATGAGATGTTCGTGAAATGACAGGGTGCGATCTAGAGTAACGCCAAGATAGACTGGCTGGGCTTCATGCCGGATTCTCGTATCATCAAGCTGCACTTAATAATGATTAACAAGATTGTAAGATATGAGGGGTACAATTCCACAGAGTTCCCACCACCAGAGTTCCATGTCCATCTCCTCCATTTAAAATTCCACTATTCTTTATCCCTATGGGAGTATGAACCAAAATTCTTTATGGGGGTGCAGAAGATGGGAGGTCTAGATTCTGTAATTACTTCTCTGCTGGACACCGGCACTAGTAGGTCAATCTATACTCCCAGCCTGTTTCTATCTTTCCATACTGGGGCTTGTATCTGGGAAGGTGGGGTTCCAGAACACATTGGTGAGGCCCTCTGCCCGAGGAATTCAGGTTGGTGTCATGGTAGTATCTGCAACATGGTGGCTGAAAAGCATTAAGATATAAAGCAGAACAAATTGTTTAATTATCAGGAACCGATAAGTAAGAATATAGCAGATGAGAATGGGGGTCTTCATGTTGGAAGGATCTAGGAAATCTATTTTAATTATATTCCAAGGGGGGCTATGGCTTAACTAATTTTTGCCTGAGCCTGACAACTAACTTACAGGTGGTCTAAAGGTATTGTTTGGGGAAATGGTGTTACAATTAGAGATAGGATTAGAAAGCTGAATTGGAAAAGAGAGTAGATCCCAAATATGTGAAAAGTATATAAATACCGTTAACTGTAGGCCTGTCTTAAATGCAATCACCTAGGACTCAGTCTCAGCAAATGAAGTTGTGGGCTGGATGCAAAATGCTAAAGTCCTTCTAAAACAATCCAGAGTAAAATTCTCCTTCTTGCTAATGGTTACAGAAGCAGCTGTCTTGTTTCCATGTAGCACAGAATCTTGCTGTTCTTACTAATTTTTTTTGGGGTGATGGGAATTGTGTGGAATTGTACCCCTCCTACCCTATGGTTTTGTTAATTAATCCTTTCTTAAATAAAAAATAAAAAAAATAAAAAAGGAAACATTGACAAAACCATAGGGTAAGAGGGGTACAACTCCACACAATTCCTACCACCAGAACTCCGTATCCCATCCCCTCCCCTGATAGCTTTCCTATTCTTTAACCCTCAGGGAGTATGGACCTAAGGTCATTGTGGGATGCAGAAGATGGAAGGTCTGGCTTCTGTAATTGCTTCCCCAATGAACATGGGCGTTGACAGGTCGATCCATACTACCAGCCTGCCTTTCTCTTTCCCTAGTGGGGAAGGGCTCTGTGAGCAGAGTTCCAGGACACATTGGTGGGGTTGTCTGTCCAGGGAAGTCTGGTCGGCATCCTGCTAGAATCTGGAACCTGGTGGCTGAAAAGAGAGTTAACATACAAAGCCAAACAAATTGTTGACCAATCATGAACCTAAAGGCTGGAATAGTGCAGATGTAGAGTTGGGGGGGGTCCTCCATTTTGTAGATAGCTAGTAGGCATATTTTAGTTGTATTCCAAAGGGCCAGACAACATACTCTATGCTACACCTGAGGAAGATGGGTCGATAATGGGGCAGCTTGGAATGTTCCTACTCATGACCACAGAACGTGAGCTCAGATCTACAGAGATGCATAGGTCACATAGGCTCCTGAGCTGAATATGGGCCGCAGACCACATCAGATCTGTAGGGTTTACAGCCAACAATATTTTTATCCCTTTCCCATATTAGGGAGCTACTCTCTTCCCTGATTCAGCTTTCTGTTCCTTTTCCACCCATGACATCATCTCCCCAGACAATAACTTGGATCCACTTGCATATCAGATTTCAGGCTCAGGGGAATGAAAAAAAAAGAAAAACAAAACAAAACTGTTCTTACTAATTGTGTGTGTGTGTGTGTGTGTGTGTGTGTGTGTGTGTATGTATGTATGTATTTTCTTGAATATGTATCTTCTCATTTGCTATTAAATCTTAAGGCCAGTTCTAGGGGCTTAAATAGTTGGTTGACAAATAATTTTGACCGGCTTTACTTAGGAGTGAGTCAGTGGAGCTTCTTACATTGTCATATTGGAAGTCAATCTCCACTGGGAAGTGCTTTATTATTATTATTATTATATTTCACAGGGTTAATGGATTACAGTACAGTTGTTGACACATTGGTACAGTTTCTCACTTCCCCTTGGTAGGTGTCTGCAAAATAATCTCATCCTCAAATAGGCTCTTTTCTACCATCATGCACCAGGACCCCAGTGCCTTCTTCATCCCTACCCTCCTATCCTTTCCCAAAGTCCTCTGCTTTAAGTCTGATAATAACATTTTTAAAATTCTCATTCTAGTTATTTTTCTATAGGATAGATTATTAGACAGTGTGTATGGGAGAAACAGGAAAAGCACTTAAGAGATTGTTGTCATGTTTTAGGCACAAGATAAAGAAATGTAACAAAGCAACAGCAGGGGAAAACATGTCAATAAATTTGAATTGAGTAAGTCAGGGGTATTAAACAGCATAGAAAGACAAGGGAAGGATGATTTCCATGTTTCTGGGTTGGGTAACTAGATGACAAATGGTACCACTTACTGATAGAAGGAAGACAATGTCTGAAGTAAACTTCAGACGGTAGGAATTGTTAGAAAATGTAATTATTGGAATGCATTAGAGATGGCTGTTGAAGATCTCAGCAAAGTTAAATTGTTTGTGTACACAGTTCTGAAATATCAGAATGATCGGGGCTGGGGACCAGTGTTTGGGAGACAGTCACATGGGAACAGTGATGTGCTAGAGTCTGAATATCATGACTCATGAGAGACAGCTAAGTTTTTAGGGATTTTAGTCAGCGAGTTGATAGACATAACAGTCGTCACACACATTTGGGGGAAAATGTGAAATGTGTCCCTGAGACAACAGCAGTCTTGTCAAACAATCTTTCCTCTATAATGACCCAATTTAAAAGAAAATCTATATTTAACAAATAAGTATGAAAACATGAAAATAAATAAAATAGTTGCATCCCTCTGTAAAAAATAAGTACAAGAGTTATTAAAATTAACATATAGATATTAAAATAGATCACATTAACTTTGTTTGCTTTATTTTTAATATTTTATTTAATTAATTTATAAAATAAAAATAGAAAATATCAACAAAAACCATATAATAAAAGGCTAAAATTCCACGCATTTCCTACCGTCAGAGTTCTATATTCCATCCCCTCCACTGGAAGCTTCTGTATTCTTTATCTCTGAGAGTATGGATGCAGGGATCATTATGGGGTACTTAAGGTGGGATGTCTGGCTTCTGTAATTGCTTCTCGACTGAACATGGGCATAGGCAGGTTGATCCATACTCCCAGCCTGCCTCTCTCTTTCCCTAGTGGGGCAGGGCTCTGGAGAGATGGGGTTCCAGGGTACATTGGTGAGGTCATCTGCCTGGGGAAGTCAAGTTGGCATCATAGTAGCCTCTGTAAGTTAATGTCTGAAAAAGCATTAAGATATAAAAAAAGAACAAATTGTTTAAAAATCTGGAACCTAAAGGTGTGAATATAGCAGGTGATATTTGGGGTCTCCATTATGGAAAAAGTTAGTAGGTCTAAATTTAGTTATATTCCATGACTTTACCAATTTTTTCCTGAGCCCAATAGCTGACATGCAGGTGGGCCAAAGGTAGTATCTGGGGAGATGGTTTCAGGGTTGGAAATAGGACTAGAAAGCTGGATCAGTGAAGGGAGTAGCTCCCAAATCTGGGGAAAGTATATAAAATACTATTAACTATAAACCCCATCTATTTGATCTGGACCTATATTCTGTGCAGGAGCCTATATGACCTCTGCATACCTGCAGATCTGAACTAGCATTCTGTGGTCATACCTGGAAACCTTCTAGGTTGCATTCATTGTAGGACCCATCTTCTTCTAGTGGTAGAGTATTTTGGCCCAAACTCCCTTCAGAGAATGGGGAAGTCCCAACCACTGTTAATCTTTTTTTTAATATTTATTTATTTTCCCTTTTGTTGTCCTTGTTGTTTTATTGTTGTAGTTATTATTGTTGTTCTTGATGTCATTGTTGTTGGATAGGACAGAGAGAAATAGATTGAGGAGGGGAAGACAGAGGGGGGAGAGAAAGACAGACACCTGCAGACCTGCTTCGATGCCTGTGAAGGACTCCCCTGCAGGTGGGGAGCTGGGAGCTCGAACCGGGATCCTTATGCTGGTCCTTGTGCTTGATGCCACCTGCGCTTAACCCACTGCACTACCACCTGACACCCTAATCATTTTTAAAAATTTAAAAATTAATTTATTTATTCTTGAATAAAGAGAAATTGAAAGGGGAGGGGATGAGATAGAGAGGGGGCTGGGTGGTGGTGCACCTGGTTAAGTGCACAAAGTACCAAGTGCAATGACCCATGCAAGGATCCCAGTTTGAACCCCCAGCTCCCCACCTGCAGGAGAGGGTCACTTCAGAAGCAGTTCTGCAGTTCTGCAGGTGTCTATCTTTCTCCCTCTCTACCTCCTCATCCCTCTGAATTTCTCTCTGTCTTATCCAATAAAATGGAAAAAAAAATGTCTGCTAGGAGCAGTGGATTTGTAGTGCCATTGCCGAGCGCCCCAACGATAACCCTGGAAGGAGGGGAGGAATGGAGAGAGGGAGGGAGAGAGGAAGAGAGAGAGACAGGGAGACAGAGAGAGAGAGAGAAAGAGAGAGAGTGAGACCTGTAGTTCTACTTCATTTGTGAAGCTTTTCCCCTGAAGGTAGAACCAGAGCTTTGAACCCAGGTCCTCGCACATTGTAGTGTGTGCAGCTAACCAGGTGTGCTACTGTCTGGCCTCCCATATTAAATTTAAATTTATATCAATAACAGTTACATTAAAAACAAAGATAAATATTCAAAACTGGCCACTTCTCAGTTATTTTGCAATTACCTATGCCCTTGAAGATATATGATATATGCATATGTATATATCATTTGTATTATAAAGTTTTTACTTATAATGAGTAACATGCTATTATGCATCTCTTCCCATCTCTGTGCTCAGTAATGTCATATTGGAAACTTGAAATCTGTCATATTAGGCTGGCAAAATAGCTCACTAGGATAATGCACACTTTAGCCATGTGTGCAACCTAGGTTCAAGTACTGAAGGAAGATTTGGTGCTGTGATCTCTTCTCTCTCTTCTCTCTCTCTCTCTCCCTCCCTCCCTCCCTCCCTCTCTCTCTCTTTCTTTCTCTTTCAAAATAAGAATGGTTTATTAAGTATTTAACAGCACATCATTGCCTATGGGTTATTAGCATAGAAGCAGTGATTTAAGTTACTTGAATGTGTGTGCTTAAGCAGGTAGAATACAGAATGGGGTGAAAAATGGGAATAGGAATCCAATTAGAAGCCTTTAGTGGTTTTCAGACCACTGAAGAGAAGGAAAGTTTTGCTTTTCCTACTGTAAAACTACAGCTTGTGGTTAGGAAGGCAAAGAAGCAGCAAGTGATCCTGGATAATAAGAGAATTAAAAAATACAGCAAATTAGGCAAATAAAAAATCTCACCCTAAATTCAAGTCTTGCCAAGGTCAGGTAGAAAAGAAAGAGTAGGATAGCAAGATAGTTCAGCTGGGGGGTACATACTTTGCCTTGTGTGCTACCCAGGCTTGAGCCTGGCCCAACCATACTAGGAAAAGCTCCAGTGCTGTGATGTGTGTGTGTGTGTGTGTGTGTGTGTGTGTGTGTGTGTACCATCTGTCTGTCTATCTGGTTATCCATCTGTCTCTTCCTTTAAAATTTTGCATTTATGGGGAGTTGAGCGCAGCAGGTTAAGCGCACGTGGCGCAAAGTGCATGGAACAGCATAAGGATCCTGGTTCGAGCCCCCAGCTCCCCACCTGCAAGGGGGTCGCTTCACAAGCAGTTAAGCAGGTCTACAGGTGTCTATCTTTCTCTCCCCCTCTCTATCTCCCCTCTTCTCTACATTTCTCTCTGTTCTATCCAACAATAACAACAGCAATAATAACTACAACAATAAAAACAACAAGGGCAACAGTAGGGAAATAAATAAATATTTAAAAATTGCATTTATTTGTTAAGGAGAAAGAGAGAGAGAGAGAGAGAGAGGAGTTCCCAAGTCACTGCTCCACGCCCTCTCTCAAAAAGTCAGCTCAGAGCAGTGAAGCCCAAGTGATAACAAAACCACCACCACCACCACCACCATCATCATCATCAAACAGGAACAACTGTGCTACTAAATTGGGCAGCAGAGGGAGAAACTTTGTAGCCACATGATTCCTTTCTTCACACCTTTGTGCATAACTTTAAGGATTTATTGAGCAACTCACTAACCATAGTGTAGGAAGTGTGAATGTAATGTGTGTAATATGCCCAAACACTAGGTACTGGTGGTGCTCAGAGAAAACTTGGAATATGTGGGCTTTGATGAACTTTGAGGGTCAACTAAGAAATACCTATATGGGGGCTGGGGAAATCGCTAACTTAGGTAGCAAGCTGTTTTGGCATGCTTTGAGCCCACCCCCATTGTATTTATTGGAAGAAGCTTCAGTATTACAGTATTATTCCTCTCTCTCTCTCTCTCTCTCTCTCTCTGAAAAGGTCATCTTAGCAGTGAAACTTAGGTAATAACAAAAAAAAATTAAAGTACCTATATAGAAAGAAGAGAATAGGAACTGGTCTCCAAATAAAGTTTGATAGAGGAACGATCCAGAGCCACAAACATTGCTTAACACAAATAATTTTTATCCTGTCAAACATCATTTAAAATATGTTTTCATACTAATTAATCCTTAAAGCATCATTATGAGATACTTATTTTCATCTTTTTTTGCCGCCAAGTTTATCAGTGGGATTTGGTGTCTACATACCCTCACCATCCCTGATGGCCATTTTTTTTTGATAGATGTTGAGCAACAAATGATGATAGAGAAGAAGATAGAGTCTACAGCCATACCATTCTGAACAAACCTGATCCTTTTTCTGAGAAGGAGAGAGAAAGATAGAGAAAGGGAGGCACCTGCAGCACTGCTCCATCACCACTGAAGATTCCCCCTGCAGGCTTGAACCTGGATCATCACATATGGTAATGTATATACTCTACAATGTACTCCATCACCCATCCCCTATTAGCTCTATTTTACTTTTTTTAAAAAATGTTTTATTTAAGAAAGGATTAGTGAACAAAAGCATAAGGTAGGAGGGGTACAACTCCACACAATTCCCAACACCCAATCCCCATAACCCACCCCCTCCCATGGTAGCTTTCCCATTCTCTATCCCTCTGGGAGCATGGACCCAGGGTCGTTGAGGGTTGCAGAAGGTAGAAGGTCTGGCTTCTGTAATTGCTTCCCCGCTGAACATGGGCGCTGACTGGTCGGTCCATACCCCCAGTCTGCCTCTCTCTTTCCCTAGTAGGGTGTGTCTCTGGGGAAGCTGAGCTCCAGGACACGTTGGTGGGGTCTTCAATCCAGGGAAGCCTAGCCAGCATCCTGGTGGCATCTGGAACCTGGTGATTGAAAAGAGAGTTAACATATGAAGCCAAACAATTTGTTGAGCAATCATGGATCCCAAGCTTGGAATAGTGGAGAGGAAGTGTTAGGGAGGTACTCACTGCAAACTCTAGTGTAATCCTGCTTTCAGGTATATATTTTGCTGTAGTTTATGGATACGTGTGCACATAAGCTCTCTCTCACAGAAACTGGTGTATATCTAGGTTATGGGACTTTGTTAGAAAGTGAACTACCTGAGATGAAATTAGAGTGTACTATTAAAGGAAAGGTCTCACCCGAGTAATGAACCTGAAGGGTTGTCATTCCACACGTGAAGTCTCTGGATACAGTCTGAAGTGAAGCATGTTGAGATGGCAATCGTTGCTTTGGTTAGGTTGTGGTCGGCGGATGCAATATTATTTGGTTTGGATTGGGAGATGCATATGGGAAAGTGGGCCCTATCCAAGGGTTCCAGGACTGGGGGAAGTAGGGGCTCTATAGTGAAGATGTGAGGTTCCTGCTGTCTTAGGGTTCAAAAAGACAATCAATAGTTAATATTATCATCACATTATTTGTTAATTGGGTTAACTTTGAAAAGTCCCTTTGTTATGGTTTGCTGTACAGTACCCAGTATCTTGTATATAGCTGTGCTATTGGAAGCTTCTAATCTACTTGGTCTAGGCTTTTGAGAGAGTCCGCATATCAAATACACAGCCTATATATTAAAAAGATTCAGTTTGTCTTTTGAGAAACTTTGAGACATACAATTGATTTCCCCCTCTCATATTAATTAACTACTGATTTATATGTCTACATTTTGCTAGGAGTGTACATAAACACCATTCCCACCACCAAAGGACTGTGACCCATCCCTCCCGCCCACTCCCACCCCCCACTGGCCCAGGAAGCTACATGTCTACCCCTCACCACTGGGTTTTTACTTTGGTGCCCTACATACAATTTGATCAGGTCCTGCTTTTAGCTTCCCTTTCAGATCTTCTAAGTCAGCTTCTGTTGATGAGTGGGATCATCCCATACTCATCTTTATCTTTCTGACTTAGTTCACTTAACATAATTCCTTCTAGCTCTGTCCAAGATGGGTCAGAGAAGGTGAAAACTGGGTTGAAACATGCAGAAGAATGAAATTGAACCACTTTATCTCACCAGAAACAAAAATCAACTCCAAATGGATCAAAGACCTAGATGTCAGACCAGAAACAATCAAATACTTAGAGGAAAACATTGGTAAAACACTTTCCCACATACACCTCAAGGACATCTTTGATGAATCAAACCCAATTGCAAGGAAGACTAAAGCAGAAACAAGCCAATGGGACTAGATCAAATTGAAAAGCTTCTGCACATCCAAAGAAACTATTAAACAAACAGAGAGACCCCTCACAGAATGGGAGAAGATCTTCACATGCCAGACATCAGACAAGAAACTAATCACCAAAATATATGAAGAGCTCAGCAAACTTAGCCGCAAAAAAGCAAATGACCCCATCCAAAAATGGGCAGAGGAAATGAACAAAACATTCACCACAGAGGAGATCCAAAAGGCTAACAAACATATGAAAAACTGCTCTAGGTCACTGATTGTCAGAGAAATGCAAATTAAGACAACACTAAGATACCACCTCATTCCTGTAAGAATGGCATACATCAAAAAGGACAGCAGCAACAAATGCTGGAGAGGATGTGGGGACAGAGGAACCCTTTTACATTGCTGGTGGGAATGTAAATTGGTACAGCCTCTCTGGAGAGCAGTCTGGAAAACTCTCAGAAGGCTAGACATGGACCTTCCATATGACCCAATAATTCCTCTCCTGGGGTTATACCCCAAGGACTCCATAACACCCAACCAAAAAGAGGTGTGTACTCCTATGTTCATAGCAGCACAATTCATAATAGCTAAAACCTGGAAGCAACCCAGGTGCCCAACACCAGATGAGTGGCTGAGAAAGCTGTGGTATATATACACAATGGAATACTATGCAGCTATCAAGAACAATGAACCCACCTTCTCTGACCCAGCTCTATTTTACTTATGGGAAAACCGAGGTCATGCCTCAGGGAAGTAGCAGAAATATCATTAGGAACCCAGATAATATGGCTCCCAAAGCTACAGTTTTAACTAATACATCTCTTATTTCCAGGAGTGCACAGGGTGTTTTCATGAGAGTACATCCTCAGAGAAGTCCAAACACTGAGAAAACATGAAACAGGAGAGTTCATTAACTAAGGGGAGAGGCAACTGAAGAGTGCTGAATTCTAGAGATACTCATCTAAGTTGAAGAACAAGCACAGCAGGTCCAAGCTTTGAATCCTAACTTTTCCACTGACTACTGTTGTGCTATAGGATAATTTTAGTGGTGTCCTCCATTTTCTCGCCTTTCCAATGGGCATGTCAATTGAAATGGTTTCTGTGAGACAGAAATTAATAAAAGTATATAACATGTCCAGTACTGTTAGAAATTTATGATTTGTATAGTTCAGGGAATAATTATTTTATTTTAATTATTTATTTTTAAATAGAGGCAGGGAGACAGACATAGATAGGCTTCAGCACTAAAGATTCCTTTAAGACAGTGGAGGGGGAGTCGGGCGGTGGCGCAGTGGGTTAAGCGCACGTGGCTCAAAGCGCAGGGACTGGCGTAAGGATCCCGGTTCGAGCCCCCGACTCCCCACCTGCAGGGGAGTCGCTTCACGGGCGGTGAAGCAGGTCTGCAGGTGTCTATCTTTCTCTCCCCTCTCTCTCTGTCTTCCCCTCCTCTCTCCATTTCTCTCTGTCCTATCCAACAACAAAGCAACGTCAACAATGGCAATAATAACCGCAACGAGGCTGCAACAACTAGGGCAACAAAAAGGGGGAAAAATGGCCCCCAGGAGCGGTGGATTCATGGTGCAGGCACCGAGCCCAGCAATAACCCTGGAGGAAAAAAAAAAAAGACAGTGGAGGGTGGGCTCAAACCTACATTGTACATGTGGCAAAGACTCACACTATCTAAGTGAGTTATTTTGCAAACCCTGGAATAATTATTTTAATGCTGCTGGACCCTCAAAAATCCCATTTAAGTGGAATTCTTAGTGACAACAAATTCATTTTCAACTAATTAATTGATTAATTAATTATGTTTTGCCATTAGGCTTATCACCAGGACTCTGTCTGCATGAATCCACTTGCCCTCACAGACATTTTTCTTCTTTGTTTTTTTTACCCTTTACTCTAGATAAAGAATGAGAGACACAGAGAGATATAGATGGAGAAACAAAGAGAGAGAAGAAGAGGCCCTGCAGTATTGCTCCACCACTCATGAAGGCCCCCTCATCACCAATAGAGCCTGGGGCACAAACCAAAGCCCTTAAGTATGGTAATGTGTGCACTCTGCTGACTGAGCCACTTACCAGCCCCCCCCCCCATGTTCACATTTTTAAACTCATGTATCCAAAGCCGAGCAGTGGTACACCCAGTGTAATGTGCATGTTGCCATGTGTGAGAATCCAGGTTCAAGCCCCTGGCCCCCACCTGCGGAGGGAAGCCTCAGGAATGGTTAAGCAAGGCTGCAAGTATCTCTCCTTCTGTTTCTGTCTGTCTCCATATATATATTTCTGTCACTGTCTCTTTAAATTTATTTTTATTTTATTGCATAGAGACAGAGAAATAAAGAGGGAAGGGGGGATTGGAAGGCAGAGAAAGAGAAACACCTGCTGCACTGCAGCATTACTTGTGAAACTTCCCCTCCCCCACAGTTGGGGCCCAGGGTTTGAACCCGGGTCCTCTGCCCTACCCCATCTCTCACTCTCTATCTAGAGAAACTTAAAAGAAAAGATGGCATATGGGAGTAGTGGAGTTGTACAGGCACTGACCTCCACTGATCACTTTGGTAGCAAAAACAAATGAACAAACAAACACAACATATTCATGTATTGTTTTAGTAGTTTATGGTTCAGACTGCTGGCTTGCTGGTGGCTTCCAGTTCTTCTTCTAGCGTTTGCCCTTCTTCCGTAGCCAGTCAACAGCGTCAGGTTGAAAGCTGTCAGGAGCTGCTTGTTGCTGGCTTTGAAAGTGACTGGGATCCATGTGGATTCAGTCGGCTAGGAAGGATCGTCAGTTTCCCCAATGATAATGATCTCTTTGCAGTGGGTGCTATCATCGGTATGATGACAGGTGGCAAGAAAGGCGGGGAAGCAATTACAGAAGCCAGACCTTCTACCTTCTGCAACCCTCAACAACCCTGGGTCCATGCTCCCAGAGGGATAGAGAATGGGAAAGCTACCATGGGAGGGGGTGGGTTATGGGGATTGGGTGTTGGGAATTGTGTGGAGTTGTACCCCTCCTACCTTATGCTTTTGTTCACTAATCCTTTCTTAAATAAAAAATTTAAAAAAAAAGAAAGATATCTACTATCTCAACCTCTCGTTTTGATTTGACTTATAGGTCACTTCTAGGCTCTGTAGATAAGTTGCATCATTTGATCCCATTCATCTACCAAGTTCCGTTCAATCTACACAGCAACCAGGAACTGTGAGGCCATGTGGTCTGAGCACAATATTAGGACTCTGGCCTCTCCCCATTTCCTAGCATACCTTTTTCCCCTGTCTAATACAGTGTCTTTTTTTCTGTACCTGCTAAAGAAACCCTTAACCTGCCTGGACTCATTCCAGAAATGTAGTTGTTGGAGGCATGTAATTGAAAGCAGGACTAGGATTAGCTGCTATTCTCAAGAATCTAGAAACTATAAATCAGTCAGGACTCAAAGATCAGAGTGGGGAGGAGCAACAACCCTTTTTCTTTTCATATGTCTACAAATGTCTTAATAGATAGCTGTCACCCAAAAAAAAAAAAAAAAAACCTCAGCGTTATTGTTTTCTCTTCTCTTCTTACTTTCTTCCTTTTCTCTCTCTTTTAAAAATATTTTATTTATTTATTCATGATAAATGATAAGAGAGAGAGAGAGAGAAAACCAGACATCATTCTGGTACATATGCTGCTGGGGATTGAACTCAGGACCTCATGCTTGAGAGTCCAAAGCCTTACCACTACACCACCTCCCAGACCACCTTCTTCTTCTTCTTCTTCTCCTTCTCCTTCTCCTTCTCCTTCTCCTTCTCCTTCTCCTTCTCCTTCTCCTTCTCCTTCTCCTTCTCCTTCTCCTTCTTCTTCTTCTTCTTCTTCTTCTTCTTCTTCTTCTTCTTCTTCTTCTTTTTCTCCTCCTCCTCCTCCTCCTCCTCCTCCTCCACCGCCTTCTTCCTCTTCTTCTTTTTTTGTTTGTTTTTCTATGTTCCAAATGTCTTCTATGGGGCTGAAAGCACTTCTTAAAGGTGACCTATAACCAGAATTGAGTGAATTTTTCACTCTAAGGTTCTTTATTTGGCTCATATATCACTCCTAGGCTCTGGAGATATTTGCATCCTTCATCTACTCAGTTCACTTGTCATTTGAGCCCCTTACTAATCTTCAGGAGGGGCAAAGGGAGTCACAGTCTTTTCTGTGCCAGGGAAATAAGCACAAGTGTCCTTGAATTTAAAAATATTCTGTCTGGTTATCACTGGTCCTGAGGCAGGTAATGTAGTTTGGGCTAGAACACATCAAAAGATAGAGACCAAGAAGCTTCACTATAGACATTCAATAATTCTGTTGGCTCCACCAATTTCCTGTGATTTCCAAGAGAAAAGTAGACCTTTTTAGAGTTAAATTGAAACTGGGATGAGAATTAATGCCAGGGCTCAGCAAATAGCTCACTTGGATAGTGTGCTTCTTTGCTCAGGTTGTGTCTGACCTTCACTGCACTAAATAACCTTTGGTGCCGTGACACCCCCCTCCTGCCCTCTCTCTCTCTCTCTGAATGTCTCTAAAATAACATCAGCCTAGAAAGGAAATGTGAAGACCTTGGAATGATGAAAGGTGAAAGAGAGAGGGGGAGAGGGGGAGAGAGAGGGGGAGAGGGAGGGAGGGAGGGAGGGAGAGAGAGAGAGAGAGAGAAGGGAAAGAAGAAAGAAGGGGAAAAAAGAATGATAGAACTTATCAAAGCAGTAATTGGGCCCAATAAGGAGTATTGTATGGGAATCTAGATGAGACCATCTCAACACTCTTTTCTGTCATGCTTCACAGCTAGTTTTCACTCATATCTGAATCCAGCTTCAAAATTCACTTATATTTTATTTTTTAATTTTTTAAGTTTTATTAGTGATTTATTATTGATTTACAAAATTATGAGATAATGTGGGTATAATTCCACCCCATTCTCACCACCAAAATTTTGTGTCACCATTCCCTCCATTGGAAACTACAGCAGTTCTCCCAAGGTTACAGATACCAGGTTGACTATTATTTCTTTATTTTTTATTTTATTTTTTTTTTTTATTTAAGAAAGGAGACATTAACAAAACCATAGAATAAGAGGGGTACAGTTCCGCACAATTCCCATAACCCGATCTCCACATCCCACCCCCTCCCCTGATAGCCTTCCCGTTCTCTATCTCTCTGGCTATTATTTCTATAGCTATCTATCTCTAGTTATATATATTTGGCAATTTTTATGGTCCTGTCTCTATTCCTTCCTTCCTTCCTTCCTTCCTTTCTTTCTTTTACATTTTCTATAAGCCTCACTCTTTTACTACCAGTCATTGCACTTGCTCCCCTGTCTTCTGCTTTTGTCCTTTCCCATTGTTTTCTTTTCTTTTTTCTTCTTTTTCCTCACAGCAGCCACAGTGGCCAGAGGGATATTTTAATTGTTTTTCTTCCTACCAGGGTTATCTTGGGGCTTGGAACCTGGATGACAAATTCACCACTCCAAGAAGACATTTTTTTTTGTCTTTTCTTTTTTCTTTCTCCTTTCTCTCTTTCTTTATTTCGTTGGGTTTTTTTTTATAGAGACAGAGAAATGAGGTGACTGTAGAGAGAGAGAAAAAAAAAAAACGGCCACCTGAAGCCCTGCTTCGTGATTCTTGAAATCATCCCTCCTGCAGGTGGAGAAGGAGAGGAAGTTAAACTCAGGTTCTTGCACATGTTGATGTGGGCATTTTACTGGGTGTTCCTCCACCAGACTCTGATACTTTAAAATTTTAAGACAGTTTATATCATTGTTCTGCTCCTAGCCCTCCAGTGATTTCTCAGCTTCTTCAGAATAAAAGTCAGTCTTAAGTTGGCTTCCCAACCACCCATGCCCGGCTTGTCCCCTCTTTCACTCAGTGGTATAGGGTGCTACTCTTTTGACTCCTGCTCATTTTGTTCAGCCACACCTGCTTATGTAGTGGTTCTTGGCCTTCCCAACCACATCGCTGCCACAGGACCTTGGCATTAGCTTTTATCCCTGTCTGGAAAAACACCATTTCCCACCCCTACTCAATTCCCTCTTTCACATGTTAATTAAAATAATGCCCTGTTTAGTGACACCCTCTCTAAAAGTCACAGCTGCTCTGTATTTAATTTTCCGTCCTGCATCTATTTTATTAAATTAGCCTGTTTAGTCATTACATTTATTTCATTGAATTTGTCTCTCCCCTACAAAGTAAGTTTTTCTAGGGAAAATTTTTTTTTTGCTTTTTAAAACCTTTATCTCCAAAACCTAACTGGATTTTTTTTATTTTACCCCTTTGACAATAGAGAAGGATCCGTCTGAAGGATCCCTCAGATCTTTTGCATCTGTAGGACTAGGTCTAGAGGTGTAGGATCCTTTACCTACTACCATGGGGCAAATGATTTCACCTCTCTGGGACTGTTATCTGCAAAGATAATATGATAAAAATAGACCCTAGTCTCCAGGGGTCACTCTGGATATTCAACAGTATCATCCTTATATAAGCTCTTTAACACAGTGTGCAATGTTCAATAAACATCAATCGTTGCTTTTAGTGTGATTGTTAGAAGCGGCTACATCAGTAGCTTTCCTTAGCCTCAAACCTGGCTTCAATCACTGCTGTATGAAAAAGATAAATAAATAAGTAAAAGCAAAGAAACCTCCATAACAACAAACTCACCTGAGGTTCATATGCAACTCATATGCATACAGCTGGCCTCCTCCCCTTCCCCCACCACATTACTGAGACAGAAGAACAGCTTGTTCTCTTGTAACCTGATGTCCCTGGATAAGAGGGAGGGGGAGGCACATGTGATTGCCATGGACACCCGCTGCATCTCAGATTCCAGAGAAGCAGGGCATGGGGACTTATTCACAATCATTGGAAAAACCTGACTTTGAGTGACTTCAACCAGGGTCTGTGGAATACATGTGGCCCCAGAGCCAAGGGCTGCTAGGGAGATGTTCCAAATCATTAACAGCAAATATGATTATTTGGAGCCAGGGAGGTGCAGGCTTGCCTGACTAAGACAGGTTGTGGATAGGATACTAGAATGGAAACTAGAAAAGCTAGCTGATGAATAAGCCCAGTAGTGATGTGGGTGATATGAACATGAGCTCACATCTCTTGTATATGCATTGTGTACTAGGTGAGACTTATACATGCTTTCATTTAATTCGTCAATGAACTCAGTAAATCTCAATGTGAGTTGCACAGTGGAGAACTTGAAAAACAGTGCCAGTCAAGCTCCATGGTACCAATTAAATCAGAATTCCTGAGAAAAATATGTCAAAAAACATAATATCCCCAGATAATTATAATATACATCCGGGGCTGAGAAACACTACATGAATAGCAAGCTACATATTTGTTTCTGCCTGCTGAGATCTTGCACATGTTCGATTACACTGCTGTCTCAGAATTTTTTTTTTAATTTCAGATACAGAGAGATAGGAGACATGGGAGAGAGACAGACAGAGAGAGAGGAACACACACACACACAGAAAAAGAGAGAGAGAGAGAGAGAGAAGAAAAGAAGGAGGAGGAGGTGGGACACCACAGCACCAATCCACTGTTCAAGGAGTTTCCCCTGGTGCTATGTACAGTACCCTCATGTGATGCCAGTAAGGCATACACTCTACAAGGTGAGCTATCACCTGCACTGCATCTGCATTTTACAGATCAGAAAATTTTAAATTTAGGAAAGTGGGGGCTGGAGAGTGGTGCACCTGGTAGAGTGCACATGTTACCATGTGCAAGGATCCTGGTTCAAGCCCCTGTTCCCACCTGAGAAGGGGGGAGATTCATGTGTGATGAAGCAATGCTGTAGGTACCTCTCTCTCTCCCTTTCTCTCCCTCCTTCCCTGTTAATTTTTCTCTGTCTCTATTCCATAAAAACTAAATATTAAAAAAAATTTCCAGATTGTTCAGTTAAAATCAGTGCTAAGGGAACCAAATGGTGATTCACCTGGTTGAGTGTAGTAGACATTACTATGTGCAAGTATCTGGGTTCAAACTCCTGCTCCCTACCTGTGGGGGAAAGCTTCAGTAACAATGAAGCATGTCTACAGGCATCTCCTCTGTTCCTCTCTATCTCCTCATTCCCTTTTAATTTTTCCCAATTCTAATAAAAAATAAAATAAAGGTGACTGGAAGTCGTGGATTTGTCATACAGGCAGTGAGTCCCAGTGATAACCCTGGTGACAATTAATTAATTAATTAATTAATCAGGACTAAGGTGGACCAGAAGGTGGTGCAGTGGGTACTCAAGTATGAAGTCTTGGGTTCAATCCCTGTCATCACATGTGTTGGAGTGATGCTCTAATTCTCACACACTTAAATAAATAGACAAATAATTCAATATTTAATTTAAAAAAATGTACCACGCTGGGGTATGATGGTTGTGCAAAAACCTTTCATGCTTGAGGTTCTGAAGTCCCAACACCACCATAATCCATATTGGAGCAGTGCTCTGGTATGTTCCTTCCTCCCTTCCTTCCTTCCTTCCTTTCTTCCTTCCATTCTTTCTCTCTCTCTTTCTCCTTCCTTTCTCTATGTATCTCTCATTAATATATAATAAAGTAATATATAAATAATACATATGTGCATATATAAATAAATATATTAGAAATTAGTACCAAGTTATACTGCCTCAAATTCAGTGTGCCAAACTAGGAAAACTTGAATTCAAGACTTGCAATATAATTTAAATAGAATAAGCACATAGAGATAAGACCTGATCTCACCCGGGTTGGACTCCTTTCTTCCATGTAGGCATACTGAAGTTAAGTCCAGGATGTCATAATCCACAGGCCGATCAAGCAGTGCCATGGGACACCTGCACCTGTTTAAGGGTTTCTTGTACCAGTCAAGATCACTTCAGCATTTAGTTAGTCATTTGTTCTAGTAGTGAAAACTATCACATTAAGTATCTGGCTGCTGTTCATTCTCCACAGCTTTCTCTGTCCATGATCTAAGCTTCTTGAAGAAGCAATTATGACAGCAAATGATTATTGCCTTAAGCATGTAATACATATTTCTGAAGGGTCACATGATGATTTAGGAGTTTAACAAAAGAGCATTTTAAATATCTATTGCATGGAGCCACTTTAATACATATTAGAAATATGCCGATCAGACCTCCTTATGAAAATGACCCCACCAGTGTGTCCTGGAGCCCTGCTTCCCTAGACCCCTGCCCACTGGGGAGAGAGAGAGACAGGCTGGGAGTATGGATCGACCTGCCAACACCCGTGTTCAGCGGGGAAGCAATTGCAGAGGCCAGACCTTCCACTTTCTGCACCACGTAATGACCCTGGGTCCGTACTCTCAGAGGGAAAAAGAATAGGAAAGCTATCTGGTGGGGTTAGATAGCATAGTGGTTATGCAAAGAGACTGTCATTCCTGAGGCTCCGAAGTCCCAGGTTCAATCCCCAGCACCACCATAAGCCAGAGCTGAGCAGTGCTCTGGTGTTTCTCTGTGTCTTTCTCTCTCTGCATCTCTCTTTTTCCATCCCTGACATCATCTCCCCAGATAGTAACTTGGATCCACCTGCATATCAGATTTCAGGCTCAGGGAAAAGAAAAAAAAAACTAGTATAGTCACAGACCCTTTGGAATATAACTAAAATATGCCTACTAGCTATCTACAAAATGGAGGAACCCCCAACTCTTCATCTGCACTATTCCAGCCTTTAGGTCCATGATTAGTCAATTATTTGTTTGGCTTTGTATGTTAACTCTCTTTTCAACCACCAGGATCCAGATGCTAGCATGATGCCAACCAGACTTCCCTGGACAGATGACCCCACCAATGTGTCTTGGAGTTCTGCTTCCCCAGAGCCCTTCCTCACTAGGGAAAGAGAGAGACAGACTGGGAGTATGGATTGACCTGTCAACACCCATGTTCATCAGGGAAGCAATTACAGAAGCCAGACCTTCCACCTTCTGCATCCCACAATGACCTTGGGTTCATACTCCCAGAGGGATAAAGAATAGGAAAGTTATCAGGGGAGGGGATAGGATACAGAGTTCTGGTGGTGAGAGTTGTGTGGAGTTGTACCCCTCTTATCCTATATTTTTGTCATTGTTTCCTTTTATAAATAAAAATTAATAATAATAAAAATTAATAATAAGAAGAAAATCATAGAAAATAGAAATATATAATACATATATGTGTGTGTAGGCAATACCTACAGACTATGAATTCACAAATACTGCTTATACCAAGGATAAATTCATTTAATATTGAAAAATGACTTGAGTGAAAGAAAAATAGTAATTAGTATCATTTGAGCTTGCTAGAAAGAAGTAAAGACCATGGGTCCAAACTTAAGATCAGAATAGATGAAAGGGTATGAAAATACAGTGAATGACAGTGGTCATGTGCTTCCTAAGTCAACAACTTTCTTCTAAGTCACTATTTCCTTAAATAAAATGCACTTTTGAAAGGACAGGGGAATGATTAAAGAGGAAAAAACATTGAAGATTATATATATATATATGTCATCACTGGGATTCATTGCTTCTGGTCCACTTTTTATATATAGAAAGGGCAGCAGAGATGGATATAGAATTAGACAGACACTACAGCATAAGAACTTCCCCCAGTGTGCTGGGGGCCAAATTCAAACCTGGGTTGTCTGCATGGCAGACCAAGCACCTTCCTGTATGAGCTATGCTTTCAGCCCTCAATCTTTTTTTTTCTTTTAACAAGTTTTTTTTTCTTTGCTGACAAACAACAGCCTGCCCAGTATATTAGACTTAGTAGAATTGAATAGAAAATATTTATTGTATTTAAGCCACTCACAAAAATAGAAGTGCAGCGGCAATTCAGTTTAAGTAAGTACAAGACAGAGTGAGAATATATGGGGCAGGCAGGTGTGGACACAGGAACAGTGGGGATTTAGAAATGTTCTATCAAGAGGTGACTTAGCTATGTAATGGGAGAGGTGCCAAGTTGAGGGCAGCTGGAACAAGGCATAGAAGTGAGAAACAGCAGGGTAGAAATGGTTGGTTCTGGAGGTGGGAGAGGATGAGGGACAAAGTATTCTGTTACTAAGGCATGAAACACAAGGTAAATCGGTGAAGAGAGTGCAGCTTATTACATGAAAAAAAGAGTTTGAATTATTCTTTGAACAGGGTTGACTTTGTGTCTGGACTAGTGGGTAGCTACTCATTATTCCTATTTCTGTTGTGGCCATTTTTTAATGTAAGGCAAAAGAAAGGGGGTAGATGTAGCACGATTCCACTGTTTGTGAAGCTTTCCCTCTGCAGGTGTTCAAGTGAGGGACACTTGAACTTAGTTTCTCAAACATGGTATGTGTACTCGTATACCACCACTCATCCCCTCTACTTTTTTTTTTTTTTTTTACTGTGAGCCAGTACACAAATTACCCTAATTTCCCTCCTTGAGCTTCAGTTTTTTTCCAGCTGTCCAGAAATAAAACCAATAGCACCTCTGTTGAGCACTGATTACATAGCAAGTTCAACTACATAGGATATATCTATCCCTTTTCTTAGTACTTGGCACACAAAGTAAGCCCTACTGCTTGACAGTTCTTCTTTGGTTTTCCTCTTTAGAGATGTCAGCAGTGTGTGTTCATAATATGGCCCAGTGTGTATTATCTTCTAATTTCATATCCATATTCAACATACTTTTAAAGAACATCTGCCATGTAGCAGACCTTGCCTCTTTTCCTTCACTTGATTTGCACATCAGTTCTGATGGCGGGAGGAATGACTATGTGGCAAAAAGTCAAGCATCCTGACTCTGACTAGCATGGCTCTGTTTTAGTTTTTTTTTTTTTTCATTATATTTACAGTGCAATGGGTGCCACATTATTTTCTTTGATTAAAGACACCATAATCTGTTTTACAACATGTGTGGGAGGAAAGGGAACTGAACATATATGGTCTGTATTTCGAGATCTTTCTTCAATGACCTTTGCTAGACTAGGATCATATGTGTCAGAGTGATGCTCTCACTCCTCTCTCTCTACCTCTCTCCCCTCATTTCAGTCTTTATCTATCTTATGAGATCCTATCTCATGTGTAATGAATAATATTAAAATATTTAAAAACAAAAGTAGGCTAGCCTGTGTGTGTCACACCTAAACAAGGACAGTGACTGATAAAATGGAGGATGCATATAGGATGAAATTTCCTAACTTCATAGTCCAAATATCCAGAACACATTAAAACTGTCAGACCAAGAACCAGGAAAATAACTTGAAAGATAAAAGATAATCAAATGATACCAATATTGAGATGAATTACATGTTGAAACTATCTGACAAAGATTTTAAAGAAACTATTATAAAATGCTTGAATAAGCAATTGTGGACACACTAGAAATTTATATAGCATTAATAATACACAAATATGCATATGTAGTAGTGAAGAAATTTGGATAAGTGGTTGTGATTTTTATTTTTCTTTTTTAAAATTTTTATTAGATAGAACCAGTCAGAAACTGAGAGGGAAGAGGACAGGGGGAGAGAGACAAAGAGATACCTGCAACACTGCTTCGCCACTTGTGAAGCTATCCCCTTGCAGGTGGGGACTGGGGGCTCAAACCTGGGTCCCTGGGCATTGTAGCATGTGTGCTCAACCAGGTACACCATCACCCGCCCCCCTGATTTTTCTATATTTATAATTGCATAATTTTATCTCCTGAGATTTTTTAAAACTTGATAAAAATCATGTAGAATTTATTATTTAAATCATTGTTAAGTGTACAATTAAGTAGTGTTAAGTATATTTACAATGTTGTGAAACAGGTCTTCAGGCTCACTCTGTAAGATTCTGGATTATTTCATATAATTCCGTGTGAATTTAAAAACTATCTCAAATGTTAAGTAAAAATAATAAAGTAACATATTTTAAATGTCTAATTGTCATTTCTACAGATGGAACCATGGTGGAATAATTACTAATGGAACTTGTTCTCCAAAAAACAACTGTATATAACACAAAAAAATATTCCCAAGAGCATAGATGGATTGACCTAAAAGATATGCCATCCTCTGAAGGTAGATTAATGTGTGGGCAGTAATCAATGGAAGGGAGAATGGCAAGAAAACTCACCAGCCACTTTTGCAGCTAGCAGTGCTGTGGCTAGGCAATACACTGTAGGGAGGATGGCAGTGGCATAGGGCAACTGCAGGCTCTTAAACCTGGATGCCAAGAACCTCCTGAGAAGGCCAGAGTCCTGAATTGCCCAAAGTGACTCACCATTGGAGAAGAAAAGGAGACCATTTAAAAACTGGCAGCTTAGCCCAGTAAAGTAAGTCTGGATGGGTCTCCCTACATGGTGAAGAATTATTTGGGTGAAAGCAGTCACAAGCACAATTGAGTGGTAACCGTCACACACAGTTTGAAAACTAAGACTGTCCTGTTGACCACAGGGCTCTAGAAAAGTCAGACTGAACCATGGAAACTTTCCACTCAACTGTGCACCTATCAAATTTCTTCTGAGGTATCAAGTCCTACTATGGTTTGTCTTTCCCCCTTGCCCTCCCCATCACATCTTATAAGCAAAGGAGAATTTCATCTCTACAGCTACACCTCAACCTGCAAATAGCAAAAGAAGTTAAGGTAAATGTATAAGTACAAAAAAGCCACATACATGCTGTATAAAACGACATGGAATTCCCCAAAGAAAATAAATCCATAGTAGAAATCAATGGATATGCAGAATTGGGAGGCTTAACAGAGAAATAATTATAATAATATAATAACTATAATATTCATTATGGAGTCATTTAAAGAAATTAGGAACTCTCAATCACACCTGATTGAGAACACATGTTACAATGTACATGGACATGTGTTCGAGCCCCCAAAGAGGAAGCTTTGCAAGTAGTGAAGCAATGCTGCAGGTGGCTTTCTACTTCTTCCCCTCTCTGTCTTCCTTTTTCTCTAGATTTATGGCAGTCTCTATCCAATAAAGAAATAAATATAATTAAAAAATAAAAGAGGAGCCAGGCAGTGGTGTGCCTGGTTAAGTGCACATGCAACAGTGCACAAGGAACCTGGTTCCCCAACTGCACGGGGAAAGCTTCACAAGTGGGAAATTTGAACTGCAGGTATCTCTCTATTTCTCTCCATCTCTTTCTCCTTCTCCCTTCTCAATTTCTGTCTCTGTCTGATAACAAATAAAATAATTTAAAAATAAATAAAAGAAAGAAACTAAAAACTCCCAACACAGAGAAGTAGGTTCAAGATCAAAATGAAGAAGTACACAAACTCAAAAATTTGTCACCAAAGAGATTAAAGGTTTAAAAGGGGAAATTCCATAGATAGAAGATATAAATATTTCAGGTGAAATTCAGACTAAATTGGAAAATTTAAGAAGTAAATCAAACATACAGAGGAAAGAATATCAGGATTAGAAGATAAAATAACTGCAATCTTTCAGAAGAAGAAGAAGAAACAAGGGATAGGAAAAGTGAAGCAACTTTCTGAGAAATAAAAGATTCTACTAGAAAAGTAAATATAAGATTCCATTAGAAAAGTAAATATAAGACTCCATTAGAAAAGTAAATATAAGGCTCCAATATAAAAGTAAACATAAGAGTAATATGAATTTGGGATAGCATAATGGTTATGCAAAGAGTCTCTCATGCCTGAGGCTCCAAAGTCCCAGGTTCAATCCCCTGCACTTCCATAAGCCAGAGCCTAACAGTGCTCTGGTTTAAAAAAAAGAAGAATGTGAATTCAAGAAAGAGAAGAAAAAGAAAAGGGAATAGAGACAATTCAGAAAAATAGTAACTGAACATTTTTTAAATCTGGAGAATGACCCAATCATAGATATACAGGAAACCGAGAAAACGTGGAATTCCTGAATTCAAAACAGTATTCTATACATGTCATCACAAAGTTATCAAAAGTCAAAAAAATATATTGCAGACAGGGTGGGGAGGGATGTAGCACTACTAGGCCTTTGTCAAATTTTTCAATAGAAGCCTTGAAGATTAGGAGAAAATAGAACTTATTCAAGTGCTTCTTCTTCCAGCGTTTGCCCTTCTTCTGTAGCCAGTCAACAGCGTCAGGTTGAGCCTGATGTAAAGTTTTGAGACCTCCTTAGAATCTGGAGAGGTGGCAGTCGTTGACTATGTGGGTCATAGTCTGTCTGTAGCCACAGGGGCAGTTCGGGTCATCTCTGGCTCCCCAGCGATGGAACATAGCGGCGCACCGGCCATGGCCTGTTCGATAGCGATTGAGGAGGGCCCGATCATAACGTGCTAGGTCAAAGCCGGGTTGACACTTGCAGGGGTCTGTGATGAGGTGTTTGTTCTTTACCTCAGCTGACTGCCAACTCTGTTTCCAAGAGTCTGGAACAGAGAAGTTCAGTGTAGGCGTAGGGGACCAGATTGGGTGACAAGACATCAAGCGTTGGACAGGGTGGGCGAAGATATCCGTGTATATTGGCAGGTCCGGTCGAGCGTAGACGTGGGAAATGAACTTAGATGATGCCGCATCCCGACGAACATCTGGTGGGGCGATGTTGCTAAGAACTGGCAGCCATGGAACCGGGGTGGAATGAATGGTTCCAGAAATTATCCTCATGGAGGAATATAATTTGGAATCGACCAAGTGGACATGGGGGCTACGGAACCATACTGGGGCACAGTATTCTGCAGTGGAATAGCATAATGCCAGAGAGGATGATCGTAGTGTGGAAGCGCTCGCACCCCATGAGGAGCTGGCCAGTCTTGCAATGATGTTATTCCTCGCGCCCACCTTTGCTGCAGTTTTTATGAGATGTTCGTGAAATAACAGGGTGCGATCTAGAGTAACGCCAAGATAGACTGGCTGGGCTTCATGCCGGATTCTTGTATCGTCAAGCTGCACATTAAGCTCACGCGAGGCCGAGGCATGGTGTAGATGGAAAACAGATGATACTGTTTTTGCAGTGCTAGGGATTAGTTGCCATTTTTTACGGTAATCAGATATCAGATACATGTCTTTCGTGAGTGTTTCCTTGAGGGTGTCAAACTTGGATGCCTGAGTTGCACAGCAGATGTCATCGGCGTAGATGAACTTCCTTGAAGAAGTTTCTGGAAGGTCATTGATGTAAATATTAAATAGCGTAGGAGCCAGAACAGAGCCCTGGGGGAGGCCACTTGAGACAAGTCTCCATCTGCTAGACTTGTCACCCAGATGCACCCGGAATCTTCTGTTTTGGAGAAGAAACGATATAGTGTTGGCCACCCATGGGGGCAGGCATCTTGAGATCTTGACTAGGAGACCACGGTGCCAGACTGTGTCATAGGCTGCTGTGAGATCAACAAAGACAGCACCCGTCTTTAAATTCTTCTGGAATCCATTCTCAATGTAAGTTGAGAGGGCCAGGGCTTGTTCGCAGGTAGATCTTCCTGGGCGGAAACCAGCTTGGGCGGGTGATAGGAATTTCTCTGTAAGAGGAGAAATACGTGACAGACGCAGCCTCTCAAGGAGTTTGTAACACACCGAGAGGAGAGAAATTGGTCTATAGCTGGCGGCCAGTGTTGGGTCTTTCTTTGGTTTCAAAACTGCTATTATCTTCACACGACGCCAAATTTTGGGCATAGATTCGGATTCCAGGATGTGAGACAGGAATGAAGTGAGCCACTTCTTTGCCGCGGGGCCCAAGTTAAGAATGAGTTCTGGGGTGATGTTATCATAGCCAGCAGCCGTTCCCGGTTTAACCCTCTTCAAAGCGTCTTCCAGTTCAGACAGTGTAAAGGGAGAGAGTTTTGGAGATGGACAAGATAAACGGAAGTGGGATGACCACTCATGGGAAATTTGTCTTTTCCAGACTGGGTCGACCTTAGCACGTCCAACTTGAGTTAGGCCACTGAGTTTGGAGATATGGGAGGATGGGAGACGGGAGAGGGTTGGCTACCGGCACCCAGACTATGAAGAAGCTTCCAGGCCTTCCCACTTGAGTGGGTGAAGTTCAGACTTTCCGTGAGTTGTTGCCAGCGGGCTTGGCGTGCTGCATCCAGGGAGGCAATGAGATGGTCAGCTACATCTGGGTCGCCTGACTCATCATACTGCTTTAGTAGTTGCTCGCATTCAGCATCAAGACAAGGTGTATAATTAGCATGTCTCCCACGAGGAATAGCTTGGGAAGCTGCTTTGAAGATGGCTTGGCTGAAGCGCCTGTAGGAATCTTCAGAGGGGATAGAGTTCATTGGAATTGCAGGAATAGATTTGTTGGTAAGATCACTGAACAGACGCCAGTTTGCTTTCCGAAAGTTCCATCTTAGTTTCTCCGAGCACAGAATCAGTGGGAGCTGGAGACCAATGTGGATGATAGCTGGGCGGTGATGACTGTGCGGGAAGATCTTGAGAATGTGTCTCGTAGCGGGAAAGGCTTGGCCATTGACTGTGCTAATCCAGCACAGGTCGGGTGACAAGTCTTTATTCCATCTAGCACTGTGAAAAGAGCCTGGCTGTTTGGGATCGTATAATAGGGAGAGGTCATTCGCCGAAGCCCAGTCGGCTAAGATAGAGCCATCAGCACGAGTGGAGGAATATCCCCAGTCTTGGTGATGACTATTAAAGTCTCTAACGTAAATGGCTGGGTGATTCGGACTGGGCAGGACCTCATTATCCCATGAGGCACTGGGAGGCTTATATACGTTGACGAGCTGAATAGTTCCAATAGTAATGGAGTCGTAGAAGTTCGAAGAGGCCATATGGTAAACGTCCGCAAGATATGATTTAGCGTAGATTCAAGTGCTAAAAGATAAGAATTGCCAGCCAAATGCAATAGAGAAACTGCATTCCTGTTAGTAATGCAAAAACTAATTGATTTAATCACAACCAGAACTGCTTTAAAGCAATTTTTTAAAGTAATTCCACAAGAAAAGAGCAAATAAAGGAATAAGAAACCTTGATGTGATAAGCAGTAAAACAGAACCAGAAATATAAACAGTATAAAGACAAAAATAAAACATACATGAGGATGGATAATTTATTAGAAGCAGTACAGTCAAGCAATCATGAATAGAAACCAACATAGAAGATTATTTTATACAGCCCTCATGATGTTCACAAAACAAAATATGGGACATGGAGTCATAGAAAAAAAATGAGGAAATTGAGAGCATCACTATAAAAACCCTCTACTCTAAAACGCAGATAGAAGCAAATAGGAAAAGGAACAATAGGCATATTAAACAATCAGAAAACAGCAAGTAGAGTTGCCGGAATAATGCCTCTATATAATTGTAATAACCCTAAATGTGAATGGTCTGAACTCACCAGTCAAAAGATATAGAGTGGCTGGTTAGATTTTTTGTAAGCCAGTATTCATCTAGTGTATGTTTACCAGAAACACATAACCAATATAGGGCAAACATAGACTCAAATTGAAAGGTTGGAGCAAAGTGTTCCAAACAAGTAATATAGAAGAAAGGGGGATCAACTTTTATTTTATTATTTTTTAATTTTTTTAATATTTATTTTATTTATTTATTCCCTTTTGTTGCCCTTGTTGTTTTATTGTTGTAGTTATTATTGTTGTTGTCGTTGTTGGATAGGACAGAGAGAAATGGAGAGAGGGAGGGGAAGACAGAGAGGAGGAGAGAAAGATAGACACCTGCAGACCTGCTTCACCGCCTGTGAAGCGACTCCCCTGCAGGTGGGGAGCCGGGGTTCGAACCGGGATCTTTATGCCGGTCCTTGTGCTTTGTGCCACCTGCGCTTAGCCCGCTGCACTACAGCCCGACTCCCTCAACTTTTATTTTCATATCAGATAAAACAGACTTTCAGTCAAAGGAAGGCTAACCAGGCTCAGAGGTATATACAATATAATGGTCAAAGAATTAGTCCACCAGGAATTTATAATTATCGCATACATACATCCCACATGAGTGCACCCAAATATACAAAAGAAGTAGTGAATGACCTAAAGTCATCCACTGACAGCAACACAAAAATAGTAAGGGATCTTAACACACAACTGATGGCAATAAACAAATCATCTGGACAATGAAGAATACACACACATACACACACACACACATACGCGAACACTAAAAGTAACAAATACACTTTCTTCTCAATTACACATGATAATTTTCAAGAATTAGTTGTACATAGGATCACAGAACCAGTCTTCATAAATATGTGGATATTGAGATAATAAAAAACATCTTTTTTGCTTCACACCCAATGAAGCATGCATGATACCATGTTCAAGAACCCAGCTTCAAGCCCCAGTTTTCATCTGCAGGGGGGTGGGGGAGCGATGCAAGAGGTGATGAGTGCTGCAGGTATCTCTTGTTTATTTTCATATATATATATATATATATATATATATATATATATATATTCCCTTTTGTTGCCCCCGTTGTCCTGTTGTAGTTATTGTTATTGATGTCTTTGTTGTTGAATAGGGCAGAGAGAAATGGAGAGAGGAGAAGACATAGAGAAAGATAGACACCTGCAGAATTGCTTCACCGCTTATGAAGCGACTTCCCTGAAGGTGGGGAGTGGGGCTCGAACTGGGGTCCTTACACCGGTCCTTGCACTTTGCACCACATGCTCTTAACCCGCTGCCTACCGCTGGACTCCCGTGTCTCTTGTTTCTACCCCTCACTATCTTCCCCTTTCCTCTCAATTTCTCTATGTCCTGTAAAAAAGTACTAGGAGCATGCAGACATTGAGCCCCAATGAAGGCCCTAGAGACAGTAAAAATAATATAAATTCATACATAAAAGGAACAACATTAGTTCAGTAAGTGGAGCAGAGATAGATTTGAATTTGCAGGCATGAAATCCAAAGTTTGATCTCTAATACATATGCATCAGAGCAGATGTTATTCATTGCTTCATGGAATAAATGAAATAGGCCATATAATAGGCCTTTAAAAATGTAACAAAAAAATTCTAATGGCAGAGATAGTAAAGTAATAAAATTAGAGCAAGGGGTGGTGGGGCAAGTGGTAGCGCACCGGCGCACCGGGTTAAGTGTGCATTTAGTATGAAGTGCAAGGTACTGCACTAGGCTCCCCCCCTTCCTAACCTGCAAGGGGGTTTCACTTCACAAATGGAGAAGCATGCCTGCAGGTGTCTATCTATTTTCTCCCTTTCGCTATCTTCCCCTCCCTCTCTCAATTTCTCTCTATCCTAACCAATAAAATAAAATAAAATAAGGCAGCTAGGATCAGTGGATTCTCAGTGCTGCAATAACCCTGGAGACTAAATAAATAAATAAAACCAGAGCAGAAAACAACATCAAAATGACTGTATAAAATATCAATGAGGAGACTTCTGGAAGTTTGGTTATCTCCCTACAGTAGTTCCAGTCTCTGTGTGGCAATAGCATTGGAAACTGAAGAAGTCACAGTTGTAAATTGGTGATTTTTTTTTTTTTTTTTTTCTTTTTAACACTTTTTTGTTACCTAAACTCAGACCTGAAAGTGCTGTGCCTCAGCCTCCAATATCCCAATTTGGTGTCAGTCATCCCTAAACACCACAAAGACTCTACCAAAAAACCTACTGAAAATAATTAATAAATTCAGTAGAGCAGCAGGATACAAAGTGAACATACATACATCTGTGGAATTTCTGTGTACAAACAAGGTGTCAGAGGAAAGGGAAATAAAAGACACAATACCATTTATAATTGATCCCCAAAAGATAAAATACTTTAAGGTGAATCTCATGAAAGAGGTAAAGGACCCTTACAATGAAAACTATAGGGCATTGCTAAGAGAAATAGAGAAGGACACACAGAAGTGGAAGAACATTTCTTGCTCCTAGATTTGGAAAATAAACATTATTAAAATGACCCTTCTATCAAAAGCAACCTATAATTTCAGTGCAATCCCTGCAGGACTTTCACATCGAAGATGTATCTGAAGACTCAACCGCTTGGGCATGGGAAATTAAAGCAGGAGCAAATGAATTGGACTACATAAAACTAGAAAGCTTCTGCATATCAAAAGAAAACTTTACAAGGATAACCAGGAAACTGAGTAAATCAGAGAAGATCATACAAATACATCACATTACCAGAGAAACACATTGCACATTAGACAAAGGACTAATATCAAACTTATATATAGAACTGATACAGATGTACAAAAGAAGTGGAAGTAGGCCAACAAAAAGTGGGCTCAAGAACTAAAGAGACAGTTTTCTAAAGATGGGATACATATGATCCACGGACATATGAAAAATACTCCATTTTACTTCTCATTAGAGAAATGCAAGTTAAAACTACACTGAGATGTCATCTCACACCTGAGAGAATGACTTACATCAACAAACCAGGAAATGACAGGTGTTGGAGAGGCTGTGGTGAAAAGGGAGCTCGGCTACATTAGTGGGAATTCAAACTGGTGCAGCCCCTTTGGAAGACTGTACAGAGAGTCCTTAAATAAAAATGGAGTTACCTTATGACCCAGCAATACCATTCTTAGGCATTTATCAAATTAGAGGGGGCATATGCACCCCTATGTTCATAGCAGTAGTACTCACAATAGCCAAAGAATGGAAGCAGCCTAAATGCCCATCATCAGATGACTGTCTAAAGAAGTTATGGATATTTATTCCTTGGAATACTGCTCTGTAATCCAAAAAATATGTTATTGTGTCCTTTAGGATAAAATGGGTGGAACTGGAGGTGATTATACTTAGCAAAATAAGAGATGAAAGACAACTACCATATGGTTTCACTCAAATGTGGAATCTAGAAAGCTGATTTACATGAGCTTGCCAAAAAAAAAAAGTCCAACAAAACAGAAGCAAGCAACCTGTTTGTAAGACTTGTGAGAACTATGGTGGTTATTTGGGATTTGGGTTATTTAGGGTGGGAATATAGTACTTTGGTGGTTGGTATGGTGTGGAACTATATACACTATAATCTTACAATTTTAGAACAAGCTATCAATAACAAATACAATATATTTTAAACAAAGATCAATGATACCAAGAGAAAGCTCTTTGAAAGAACTAATAGACTAGGTAAACCATCACCAGGGCCACTAAGAAAAATAGAGAAAGATGTGATTTAGAAAAAAGAAATATAAGTGAAATAGGTGATACAGAAATACAAAGAATCATAAGAGAAAATTACGAGCATTTATATGAAAAAAAACTGAACATTCTGGAAGAAATGAGCACATTCTTAGAGTTATATAACCTCCAAAGACAAAATCAAGAGGGAGTAGACACAAAGCCTGGACATAACAATCATTAAGGCAGAAGTATGCTCAGGTTCCGATTGCTTCACTGATGAATTTTACAAGATCTCAAAGAAGGACTAACACATATCCTTTTGAAACTGTTCCTTAAATGTTGAAATGGTAAACCAAAAACATTCCACAAGGCCAATTATACACTGCTCCCCACAAACAGGAGAGCACAGTACAACAAAATGAAATGATACATTGTTATCCCTGATGAATATTGATGGAATACATCCTAACAAATTCTTGCCAAATGAAATCCAATAAGAGAATAACCCAACAAGACTAAGTGAATTCATCCCAAAGAAATAGGAATGGTCCAACATAGGCCAATCAGTCATTGTATGATACCATGTCAGCAAACAGATAAAAATCCCACTATGGGGAAAGGCGGTGAAGCACCCAGTTAAGTGCACACATTATCTGGATTTGAGCCACTCCCTACATGCAGGGGAATGCTTCACAATTGGTGTAACTATCATCTCTCCATTCCCTCTCAATTTCTCTTCATCCTATCAAATAAAATAGAAATAAATAAAAGAAAGAAACATATGGTCACCAGAAGTAGTGGATTCATAGTGCTGGCACTGAGCCCCAGAGGTAACCTTGGTAGCAATAAAAAAAAAAATAAATAAATAACCACATGATCATGTCAAAAAATGCTGAGAAAGCATTTAACAATATCAACACTCGTTTAATACTTAAAAAACTTTAAGAATAATAATTTGAGAATAGAAGGACTATACCTCAACATAATAAAGACACCATAGGCAAACCCCATGACTGCTGCATACCTAAACAGTGTAAAACAGAAAGCTTTTTCTCTAGAATCCAGAATAAAACAAGGATATCCATAGTCATCACTGTTGTTCTACATTAACGTACTATGCATAACAGCTAGGCAAGGATAATGGTAAATAAATCCAAATTGGAAGGTAAGTTATGCTGCAACCCAGACTACACAGTGGATAAAGTACAAGAGTGCATGACGTCCCAAGTTCATTTTCAGATTGCGTATGTCAGAGTGATGTTCCAGTTCTTTCTTTCTCCTCAGCTTTTGTGTTATTAAGTAAATAAATCTTTTTTTTAAGTTTTGCCATTTTCAAATGACATAGAACACATAGAATAAAATACTCCCATAAGTGATAGAAATTATCAAGAAATTCAATAAAGTGGGAGAATATAAAACCGAATAGATATTTCTGTTGTATTTTTATACACAAACATTGAGAAGGAGGAAAAGAAAATCAAAGAAACAATCCCATTTACAGCTGTACCAAAAGAGATAAAAACCTTATAGAAGGTGAAGATCCTTTACAATGAAAAGTCTAAGACAGTACTGGAATAAAACACAATGGAATTGAAGGCTATCCTGTGATCACAGATCAGGCGTATATTAAAAATTATCATCTAACCTAAAGAAACTTATAGATTAATTACAACACCTATCTATATCCAAATAGTATTATTCAAGGAAATAAAACATCAGCTCTAAAATTTGTGTGGATATGGTAACTAAACTGTCTCTTGGACTTGGTGAGCATTATGGTGGTTATAGTAGAGAGGGGCACAGAGCTTTGATAAGGGATATGGTGATTCACACACATCATGTGTGGGTGTGGAATTATGTGAACAAAATCTTATAATTTTATTTTAAGAATCATTGATAAAAATGAAAAAAAATGTGTGGAATCCCCAAACTTCTGAAGTCTATAAATAGGCAAAGCAATTTTAAGACAAAAAGAAAAAATGAAGATATCATTCTACCTGAATTCAAACTATAGTACACAACTATTGTGCCCAGAACTTCGAGTCCCGATCTCACACAAAGAAGACCAGAATCACATGCAATGGCAAGAGCCTTTATTGGGAAGCTTAAGCTTCGGCCACCGACACCCTTCCAAGCAAAGGGAGAGTCTGCGACCCCGACCATTTCTTGTCCCACCTTTTTATAGTTATCACAGGTGGGCACAGGTGGAAATATCCACATGAAACAAGGAACAATTGGCTTTGAGCCAATAGCTGTTCTCAATATTTGCCCCCCCCACCCAACAACAACAATAGTAATTAAAACAGTATAGAATTGAACCAAAACTAGCCCTCAGGCCAATCAGTTAGGATAAATAAAACAGAAATAAACCCATAGATATAGACACATTTAAGTTATGACAAATACTCCACAACTATACAATGGAGAAAAGAAAATCTGGACCTGCCTCACACATCCCGGTTTCATGCTCTTTTTTCTTTTTTCTTTCTTTCTTTCTTTCTTTCTTTTTTTTTTGGCCTCCAGGGTTATCCTGCACCATGAATCCACTGCTCCTGGAGGCTATTTTTTCCCCTTTTGTTGCCCTTGTTATTATTATTGTTGTTATTGATGATGTTGTTGTTGGACAGGACAGAGAGAAATGGAGAGAGGAGGGGAAGACAGAGAAGGGGAGAGAAAGTTAGACACCTGCAGACCTGCTTCACCGCCTGTGAAGCAACTCCCCTGCAGGTGGGGGCTCGCGGGCTTGAACCGGTATCCTTATGCCGGTCCTTGCACTTCTCACCACTTGTGCTTAACCCACTGCGCTACTGCCCAACCTCCCATGCTTATTTGTTTTAATTAATCAATCCTACCAAAAAAGAAAGAAAGAAAAACATGTCTAGACACCAAACTATTCATGATTTCTGTCATGTACATAAGAAATTTATTTGCAAAAGGGTGGGGTCTAATAACAGAGAAAGCTTGAAAAACATTTGTCCTTATGACACTGAATATCTCTTTTTATCTATAATTAACCCCTGCAATATTACCTGCCCGTGAAGCCAGCCCGGTGAAAACGGCATAGCCCAGCGAAAACAATGTTGTTTTCGCTGGGCTATGCCGTTTTCACCGGGCTGGCTTCACGGGCACGGGCGGGTAACAGACGACCAGGGACTCATGGTTGAGCTGTAGGAAGTATCTCTTTATTCATGCAGGACGCAGCACAATCTAAGCCGAGCTAAGCTAAACTCAAGGTACCCTAAAACTCACAATGCTGTCTTTATATATACTTGCCAAGTAGGGTGGAAACAGGATGTGACATAGAGAGGGTGGAGAGAAAAGTGACTGGTGAAAATCAGAGTGTGACAAGGAGAGGGGGCAGAGCAAAAACATATCATGAACCAATGCCCTGCAGTGGTTATGTAAATAGAATACAGTGGTTATGTAAATAGAATGCAGTGTTAAGCAGGGGGGATTTAAACCAAATGAAACAGAAGGGGGTTTTAAAAGCAGAATTAGTAGATACCAACAAAATACAGTGATTCAGTTTCATTTTTCTGCATGTTTCAACCCATTGTTTCCAACACCATTTGTTGAAGAGACTCTGCTTTCCCCATGTAATAGTCTGGGCCCTTTGTCAAAGATTAGATGTCCATAGGTGTGGGGCCTCATTTCTGGGCTCTCAATTCTATTCCACTGGTCAGTGTGTCTATTCATGTTCCAGTACCAAGCAGTTTTGATGACAATGGCCCTATAATACAGTTTGAGATCTGGCAGTGTGATGCCTCCGGTTCTGTTCTTTTTTCTCAAGATTGTTTTGGCAATTCTAGGTCTTTTCTGGTTCCAGATAAACATTTGTAGCATTTTTTCTATTCTCCTAAAAAATGTGCTTGGGATCTTGATGGGGATAGCATTAAATCTGTAGATGGCTCTGGGTAATATATTCATTTTGATGATGTTAATTCTTCCAACCCATGAACATGGAATATCTTTCCACTTCTTTGTGTCTTTTTCAATTTCTTTGAGTAGTGACTCATACTTTTCAGTATACAAGTCTTTCACTTCTTTGGCTAGGTTTACTCCTAGATATTTTATTGTTTTTATTGCTATAGTAAAAGGAACTGATTTCTGGATTTCAATTTCTTCTAACTTAGTGTTTGCATAGAGGAATGCCACTGACTTTTGAATGTTAATTTTATAGCCTGACACCTTACTGTATTGCCTGATGATTTCCAAAAGCTTCTTGCTGGATTCCTTAGGTTTTTCCATGTATACTATCATGTCATCTGCAAATAAGGACAGTTTGACTTCTTCTCTTCCAATCTGTATGCCTTTAATTCCTTGCTCCTGCCTGATTGCTATGGCAAGAACTTCCAACACTATGTTGAATAGTAATGGTGATAGTGGGCAGCCCTGTCTAGTACCTGATCAGAGTGGAAATGCTTCCAGTTTTTCACCATTGAGTATGATGTTGGCTGTAGGTTTGCTATATATAGACTCCACTATCTTCAGGAATTTTCCATCTATTCCCATTTTTGTAGTGTTTTGATCATAAAAGGATGTTGTATTTTGTCAAAGGCTTTCTCTGCATCTATTGATATGACCATGTGGTTTTTGGTCTTGCTTTTGTTGATGTGGTGGATCACATTGATTGATTTACGTATATTAAACCAACCTTGCATGCCTGGGATAAACCCCACTTGGTCATAATGAACAATCTTTTTGATATACTGCTGTATCTGGTTGGCTAGAATTTTGTTCAATATTTTTGCATCTATGTTCATCAGAGATATTGGTCTGTAGTTTTCTTTTTTGGTTGTGTCCCTGTCTGCTTTTGGTATCAGGGTGATGTTGGCTTCATAGAAGCTGGCAGGGAGTATTCCAGTGTCTTCAATCTTCTGGAAGACTTTTAAAAGTAGAGGTATTAGTTCTTCTTTGAAGGTTTTGTAGAATTCATTTGTAAAACCATCTGGTCCAGGACTTTTATTTTTGGGAAGATTTTTGATAACTGTTTCAATTTCATTAGCTGTGATGGGCCTGTTCATGTTATCCACTTCCTTTTTACTTAGTTTTGGAAGTTGGTAGGTATCTAGGAAATCCTCCATTTCTTCCCTGTTCTCTAGCTTGGTGGCATATAGTTGTTCATAGAAACCTCGCATGATATGTTGAATTTCTGCGGTGTCTGTTGTGATATCTCCTCTTTCATTTACTAACCGATTTATTTGGGTCTTCTCTCTTTTTTGTTTTGTGAGTCTGGCTAAAGGTTTGTCGATTTTGTTTACTCTTTCGAAGAACCAACATTTACTTTCATTCATCTTTTGTATGGTTTTCCTATTGTCAATGTTATTTATTTCTGCCCTAACTTTAGTGATTTCTGTCCTTCTGGTTGCTTTAGGGTTCCTTTGTTGTTCTTCTTCTAGGTCTTTAAGATGTGCAATCAGGCTGTTTATTTGTGCTTTTTCTTGTTTCCTAATGTGTGCTTGTATAGCTATGAACTTCTGTCTTAGGACTGCTTTAGCTGTGTCCCAAATATTTTGATAGCTTGTGTCTTCATTTTCATTGAAGTCTCGAAACATTTTGATTTCTTCCTTGATTTCCTTTTTGACCCAGAAGTTGTTAAGAAGTGTACTGTTGAGCTTCCACATTTTGGCACTGTTACTAATCTTTTGTTGATTGTTAAGTGTTAGTTTAATTCCACTGTGGTCTGAGAAGATGCTTGGGATGATTTCAATGCTCTTGAATTGGCTGATGCTGTCTTTGTGGCCTAACATATGGTCTATCCTTGAGAATGACCCATGTGTATTTGAGTAAAATGTGTATTCCAGTTTCTTGGGATGAATGACTCTGAAAATGTTCAATAGTTCTAGTTTATCTATCTCTTCATTTAGCTCCCTTATGTCTTTACTGATTTTCTTCCTGGATGATCTGTCAAGTTGAGAGAGTGGGGTGTTGAAGTCCCCTACTATGACTGTGTTACTGTTAATATATTGCTGTAGCTCTTTCAGTAGAAGTTTGATGTATTTAGATGGCTTCTCATTGGGTGCATAGATGTTAATAATTGTTAAGTCCTCTTGATTGACTGATCCTCTGAGCATTAAGTAGTGTCCATTCCTATCTTTTTTAATCTTATCTATTTTAAAGTCTATCATGTCAGATATGAGAATAGCTGTTCCTGCCCTTTTTTGTGGGTCATTGGCTTGTATGATAGTTTTCCATCCTTTCACTTTAAGTCTGTGTTTGTCTTGTTGAGTTAGGTGAGTTTCCTGTAGACAACATATTGTTGGGTTGTGTTTTATGATCCATCTTCCTACTCTGTGTCTTTTTATAGGTGAATTCAGGCCATTGACATTTATTGATATCAAAGATTGAAGATATTTTAACGCCATTCTTGTAGAGTTTTAGAGTGTTTTGATATATGTCCTATTTGTGGTGGTCTGGTTGTTTATAGGAGACCTTTCAGAACTTCTTTCAGGGCAGGCTTGGTGATGGTTGCTTCCTTCAACTGTTGCTTGTCTGAGAAGGTTTTGATGCTTCCATCTAGTCTGAATGACAGTCTAGCAGGATATAGTATTCTTGGCTGAAAGCCTTTCTCATTGAGCACTCGATAGATATCTTGCCATTCTCTTCTGGCCTGTAGTGTTTGGATGGAGAAGTCTGCTGCTAATCTTATGGGTTTTCCTTTGTAGGTGACTCTTTGTTTTTCTCTTGCAGCCTTGAGGATCCTTTCTTTATCCTTATTCCTTTCCATTCTAAGTATGACATGTCTTGGTGTCTTTAGGTCTGGGTTAATTCTGTTTGGGACCCTCTGTGCTTCTTGAATCTTTATGTCTTTGATGTTGTCTAGACTAGAGAAATTTTCAGCTATTATGGCCTGGAGAATGCTTTCTTCCTCTCCTTCTCTTTCTTCCTCTGGTAAGCCAATAATGCATATATTGTTTCTTTTGAAGTCATCCCATAGGACTCTGTTGTTGTTTTCAGCATCTCTTAATCTCTTTTTGAGATCTCTTACTTCTTTTTTAGTTGTCTCTAATTCATCCTCAATCTTGCTAATTCTGTCTTCAGCCTCATAGATTCTATTCTCTCTGCCCTCTACTGCTTTCTGGAGTTCATCTACTTTGTTGCCCTGCTCTGATACTGTTTTAGCTTGTTCAGCTAGTTGCCTTCTTAGCTCAGCGATTTCAGCTTTCAGTTCTCTAATAACCATGAGATAATTAGAATTTTCTTCCATATTCTCGTTTGTTGTTCCTGCATTTCTGATTACAATTTTTTCAAATTCTTTACTCACTCCTGTTATTATTTACTTAGCTAATGTTTGGATGTTGAACTCGTTGTTTTGTGCTTCACCCTCTGGAGGACTTTTAGCTGGACTCTTGTCCTGGTTCGAGTCTCCAATATTTTTTCTTGTTGTTTTAACCATTTTATATATTATGTTATGAGTTCCCTTTATCAGTACTTTTTAAATTATTGATCACTATTGCCTAGATTGACTTGTGTCTAAGTAAGTTAATTAAAGGGTTTACAGTGGTGGAAGATAACAGTTTTTTCAATCCCTGAGTTGGAGCTCAGTGGTATAAAAGCCTCTTTTTTTTCTTCCCTGTAGGCTATGTGAGCCTGAGGGCTTTTAAAATATTAATAGGCTTCTTAGCTTAATCACTGACTCCTGACCAAGAGATAAAGCAGGGTGTGGCAGAGATAATCCAGTGGTTATGCAAAGAGACTTTCACAGCCCCTCAGCTATGCCACCGAGGTATAGGTCTTCTCCTGAGTTTCCCGGTTAGATCTCTGTCCCCTGGTGTCCCTCCCTGCCACTGCTCCAGATTCTGAGGGTAGTAGCAATGGAGACTCAGAGCTGCACTTGGTGAGTCTCTGGGGATTCCTCTCCTCCCTTAAGCTGTCCCCTTGTTGGTGGAACAGACTGGAGGTGGTGTCTCAACTGATAAACTGCTGAACTGTTAGCAGCCACTTAATCTCTCCTTAGGCCCCTCTCTCCTCTCTGTCACCAGCCACACATGTTTGTGCTCACTGGTGATTTACTGGGTTGCTGTGGTCATTCTAGTCCTGTCTTGTTTCGGTCCCGGGTGGTCTCCTTTGGTATTCCTAGTTGATCTGGGAGAGGAGAGGAGAGGAGAGGAGAGGAGAGGAGAGAGCGATCTGCTGCTCTTAGCTCCGCCTCCAGAAGTCGAATCTCGTGACGTTCTTGGTTCCATTTCTTGCATGTTATAAAATGGCAGAACAATGCTCTGTTTACTCTCTCTCTCTCTCTCTCTCTCTCTCTCTTTCTTTCTTTCTCTCTCTCCTTCCTCCTTTCTCTCTTTCACTTGCAACTTAAACTTAAATACTTTTAATATTTTTTGGTGGTGGAACCCAGGCTTCACACATGAGTAATTTCATTACCACTTACTCATTAACAAAGGCAGACACTGAGAGAGGATTGAAAAGGAGTAATGCCACAGCACAGATGTTTCTTCTACTGCCATAGTGTGCCAGGGTTGAAACCTAGGTTTTATGCAAGGTACTGCAGGTGTCCTGACCACTGAACTATCACTCTGTTCCATTTAAAATTTTTTTTTTATTTAAGAAAGGATTAATTGACAAAACCATAGGGTAGGAGGGGTACAACTCCACACAATTCCCACCACCCAATCTCCATATCCCACCCCCTCCCCTGATAGCTTTCCCATTCTCTATCCCTCTGGGAGCATGGACTCAGGGTCATTGAGGGTTGCAGAAGGTAGAAGGTCTGGCTTCTGTAATTGCTTCCCCACTGAGCATGGGCGTTGACTGGTCGGTCCATGCTCCCAGTCTGCCTCTCTCTTTCCCTAGTAGGGTGTGTCTCTGGGGAAGCGGAGCTCCAGGACACATTGGTGGGGTCTTCAATCCAGGTAAGCCTGGCTAGCATCCTGATGGCATCTGGAACCTGGTGATTGAAAAGAGAGTTAACATACAAAGCCAAACAAATTGTTGAGCAATCATGGACCCAAAGCTTGGAAGAGTGGAGAGGAAGTGTTAGGGAGGTACTCACTGCAAACTCTAGTGTACTTCTGTTTTCAGGTATATATTTTGCAGTAGTTTATGGATATGTGTGAACATAAGCTCTCTCTCACAGAAACTGTTGTATATCTAGGTTTTGGGACTTTGTTAGAAAGTGAACCACCTGAGATGAAATTAGAGTGTACTATAAAAGGAAAGGTCTCACCCAAGTAATGAAACTGAAGGGTTGTCATTCCACACGTGTAGTCTCTGGACACAGTCTAAGGTGAAGCATGTTGAGGTGGCAATCATTGCGTTGGTTAGGTTGTGGTCGGCAGATGCAATATTATTTGATATGGATTGGGAGAGGCATACAGGAAAGTGGGCCTTATCCAAGGGTTCTGGGACTGGGGGAAGTAGGGGCTCTATAGTGGAGATGTGAGGTTCCTGCTGTCTTAGGGTTCCAAAAGACAATCGATAGTTAATGTTATCATCACATTATTTGGTAATTGGGTTAACTTTGAAAAGTCCTTTTGTTATGGTTTTCTGTACAGTACCCAGTATCTTGTATATAGCTGTGCTATTGGATGCTTCTAATCTACTTGGTCTAGGCTTTTGAGAGAGTCCGCATATCAAATACACAGCCTATATATTAAAAAGATTCAGTTTGTGTTTTGAAAAACTTTGAGACATACAATTGATTTCCCTCTCTCATATTAATTAACTAGTGATGTATATGTCTACATTTTGCTAGGAGTGTACATAAACACCATTCCCACCACCAAAATATTGTGACCCATCCCTCCCACCCACTCCTACCCCCCACTGTCCCAGGAAGCTGCATGTCTACCCCTCACCACAGGGCTTTTACTTTGGTGCCCTACTTACAATTTGGTCAGGTCCTGCTTTTAGTTTCCCTTTCAGATCTTCTTCCTCAACTTCTGTTGATGAGTGGGATCATCCCATACTCATCTTTATCTTTCTGACTTAGCTCACTTAACATAATTCCTTCTAGCTCTGTCCAAGATGGGTCAGAGAAGGTGGGTTCATTGTTCTTGATAGCTGCATAGTATTCCATTGTGTATATATACCACAGCTTTCTCAGCCACTCATCTGTTGTTGGGCACCTGGGTTGCTTCCAGGTTTTAGCTATTATGAATTGTGCTGCTATGAACATAGGAGTACACACCTCTTTTTGGTTGGGTGTTATGGAGTCCTTGGGGTATAACACCAGGAGAGGAATTACTGAATCATATGGAAGGTCCATCTCTAGCCTTCTGAGAGTTTTTCAGACTGCTCTCCAGAGAGGCTGTACCAATTTACATTCCCACCAGCAATGTAAAAGGGTTCCTCTATCCCCACATCCTCTCCAGCATTTGTTGCTGCTGTCCTTTTTGATGTATGCCATTCTTACAGGAGTGAGGTGGTATCTTAGTGTTGTCTTAATTTGCATTTCTCTGACAATCAGTGACCTAGAGCAGTTTTTCATATGTTTTTTAGCCTTTTGGATCTCCTCTGAGGTGAATGTTTTGTTCATATCCTCTGCCCATTTTTGGAGGGGGTCATTTGCTTTTTTGGTGCTAAGTTTGCTGAGCTCTTTATATATTTTGGTGATTAGTTTCTTGTCTGATGTATGTCTGTTCCATTTTTTAAAGACATTTAACAACTGGTTTGACTAATCAATCAGAACAAAAAATGTCAGTGCTGGAGCAATGTTCTAGAAATCAATGTTAGACTTGATCCTGGAGAAGTATGGCAGTCTGATAGGACAGAGTAGAACAATAGGAAGAAAGCAACTATTAAATAGCTATTCACGGGGTAGTATGAAAATAAGTATTGTATTGATCATTTTGGCTGAAATATTGCATAGCCACTTCATATGAAGTCTAAATATTTTCCATATTATTCCTTTTTAAGATATTTATCATCTTTATTTATGTATTGGATACAGACAGGCAGAAATTGAGAGGAGGGAGAGACAGAGAGGAAGAGAGACATTTGCATCACTGCTTCACTCTTTGTGAAGCTTTCCCCCTGCAGGTGAGAGCTTGGGGCTACTAGAACCTGGGCCCTTGTGAACTGTGATGTGTATGCTTAATCGGGTGCACCACCACCCACTCCCCCATTTTATTCATCTATTGAGGCTACATGTTGAACATACTTCTTGCCATTCTGAACAGTCCTGAGAGGATTTCCAGAAACAAATCAGTTTTTATCTTGAGGTTATGGTAGAGTTTGCATTTTTCTTGGGTTAATTCAGCTGAAATAGCTACTCCTCTGGGTGCAAAGAACACAGTATCTATCATTAATGCGCTCTTACACTGAAAGGGAAGACTGACATATAAGCAGACAACAACTGAGGAGTGTTTTCAGGGCTAAACCAGAGAAGGGGATTTCTAACCACATGGAATCAAGGATCAGAGCAAGTTTCTTAGAATAAATAGTCTGAACTAAATTCTAATATAAAATAAAAAAGCAGTTACTCAGGTGGAAAGAGTCATGTGCCTGCACATGAGGTCCTTCCTGAACTTAGCAAAATCAGAGTGATAGATATGAATTTGGGAATCATATATATACTCTTAAATCATGAGATTGGATTAAATTAAGAACTTGTAGAGAAAGAAGAGTAGAGAGTTGGGGACAAGCTCCTAAGAATTCCAAAGGGTAAAGAACAGACAGAGGGAAAAACATCCTTTTTTATTTAAAAAAAAAAGCTTAAGACAACAGATTTTGAATTCAGTTCAAATTTGAATTGTGTTCAAATTCTACTTATGCCACTTGTCTTAGTGAACTTCAGTGTCTCCATTCATTTTAAATAGGTATTAAAACAAGTTATCTAGTCTGGGTGAAGCAAGCTCATTTTCAGCTGTCAAATAATAAATATTTTGCTAAAAAGTTTCAGCGGATTTGGTGAAAAAAAAAGGTTTATTAAGGGAATTAGAATCAGGGGAAAGAAGGCAAGATGAGGTATTAAATTCACTCCACACAGAACATGCAGTTCTTTAGGAGGGAACTGCAAAGGAAATGTTATATTCCAAAGAACCCATGGCTATACTAGTTTTTTTTTCCCTGAGCTTGACATCTGATATGCAGGTGGATCCAAGTTATTGTCTGGGGAGATGATGTCATGGCTGCAAAAAGGACCAGAAATTTGGATCAGGGAATTATAAAACAGTGTGATTTTAGTTCTATTGCCCTACCCTTTGCTTGTTCTTGGACATTTTGCATTCTCACCCAGGAAACTTTTTTTTTCTTTCTTTCTTTCTTTTTTTTTTTTTTTTTTTGTAATTGGTTTGACTGGTAGTACTGAGGGCTGGTGGGTGGTCTCTGGCTTGCACGAGTAGAAGCTCATGGTGTTTTTCTCAAGTGGTCTGGCTGGTTTTAGGTAGGCTGTGGCTAATCCACATGTCTTTTTTGATAGTATATCTTTTTTTATTTAATAAAGGAGACATTAACAAAACCATAGAATAAGAGGGGTACAGTTCCGCACAATTCCCATAACCTGATCTCCATATCCCATCCCCTCCCCTGATAGCCTTCCCATTCTCTATCTCTCTGGGAGCATGGATCCAGGGTCGTTGTGGGTTGCAGAAGGTGGAAGGTCTGGCTTCTGTAACTGCTTCCCCGATGAACATGGGCGTTGACTGGTCAGTCCATACTCCCAGTCTGCCTCTCTCTTTCCCTAGTAGGGTGGGGCTCTGAGGAAGCGGAGCTCCAGTACACATTGATGGGGTCGTCTGTCCAGGGAAGTCTGGTCAGCATCTTGCTGGCATCTGGAACCTGGTGGTTGAAAAGAGTGTTAACATACAAAGCCAAACAAATTGTTGACCAATCATGGACCTAAAGACTGGAATAGTGCAGATGAAGCGTTGGGGGGTATTCCCTGCATGCTCTTGTGTACTTTTTATTTCAGGTATATATTTTTCCCTAGTTTATGGGCACGTGTGAACCTATGCTCCTCATCCAAAAATGGGCAGAGGATATGAATAAGACATTCACTTCAGAGGAGATCCAAAAGGCTAACAAACATATTGAAAACTGTTCCAGGTCGCTGATTGTCAGAGAATGCAAATAAAGACAACATTGAGATACCACCTCACTCCTGTGAGAATGGCATACATCAAAAAGGACAGCAACAACAAATGTTGTAAAGGCTGTGGGGACAGAGGAACCCTTCCGCACTGCTGGTGGGAATGTAAATTGGCCCAGCCTCTCTGGAGAGCAGTCTGGAGAACTCTCACAAGGTTAGACAAGGACCTTCCATATGACCCAGTAATTCCTCTCCTGGGGATATACCCCAAGGATTCCATAATGCCCAACCAGAAAGATTTGTGTACATCTATGTTCATAGCAGCACAATTCATAATAGCTAAAACCTGGAAGGAACCCAGGTGCCCAACAGCAAATGAGTGGCTGAGAAAGATGTGGTACATATACACAATGGAATACTATGCAGCTATTAAGAACAATGAGCCCACCTTATCTGAGCCATCTTGGGCAGAGCTAGAAGGTATTATGTTGTCAGCTAAGTCAGAAAGATAGTATATCTAAATAGATGCTTCTGGTTTGTTTGTCCGCCATTAACAAAAATTCCAAATTTCATGTGTGCTAGGGAATGTGAGTTTTTTAAAAACAAGTGTGATACCATGCAGAGGGGAGAGGCATAATATTGCCACCCAAGCCCTACTCCCCCAGTGTCCCATCTACTTTTTATATCCTCTCATGTAAATTTTCCTCACTGTTGTTCAGGTGCTAGTAGGGCTGGCTGGGGAGAAGTGGGATCTTAATTCTTTGTCCCCTGGTTGGTTACATTTTTCTAAGTAGATCTGTGTGATTCCCAACACATGAGGTACACATGTGTCCTCTCATTGTCTTTCTAACAGCATGACTGTAGTAAAATATAAGCATCACACAGAAAAAAAAAATATATATATATATATGCCATGAGTGTACAGCTCACTGAAAGGCCACAAAGTGGGTACACATGTGCAGCCATCACTCAGCATAGGTGTTTTTTTTATACTTTAACTGCCTAAGTGTGCAGATCTCAATATTACAGTAAAATCTGATCTGTGTTGAAATGTTTATGACTAGAATTATGCGTCCTGTCTTCTTCTGAACCTAACCTCTCTTGAACTTGATTGTGTTTGGAAGATTGACTCATGTTTTAGATCCTCTAGTGTCTTCATTTTTTACAGTTGTACAGTCATTTATTCTAAGAATGCAGAAAAATATACCTTGTGTTAGAGGAAACTTATACTGTGCCAAGTTTCAGAAAGAATGAAGTTGTATCTCAACTGTGGATTTGTTCAAATATTTACGTTTTTCATTGCCTAGGATATACCTTCAGAAGCATCATATAAATACATCTTCCATTTTTGTGGATAATAAGAAGCTATTGTACAAAGTACTTGTATCAACTCCTTCATGTTTCTGTTTGTCCATCTCTTCCTTACTGATACACAGGAATTTAAAACATACTCTGGAAACTGATCTTTTGTGGATTTGATTTTTTCAAATCTTTCCTTCCCATTGCAAGGATATGAAAATACTCTTTTAGTTGGTCCAAGAGTTGTGGTTTATTGTTAAGCTGAAAATACTCTTTTATATAATAAGTTCTATAGTTGTGCTTATCTGTCTATAATTTACCTGGTGTTTGTGTGAAATAGGGATCCATTTAGTTTTCTCTTCCATACGGATGTTCCACTGTACTAAGACCATTCATTAAAAAAAAAAAACTCATTTTCTAATGCATTGTAGTAGCATTTTGTCATAACGCAAATGTCTGCATTACTTATACGAAAATTCTTTGGAGTGTTGAAGTATGTCTTGTTTGTTTATTTGTCTTTCCTTCCTTTTGTTAATATCATACTAATTAATGAAAATAAGTCTCTGCGGGAGTTGGGTGGTAGCACAGCAGGTTAAGCACATGTGGTACCAAGCATAAGGACAGGCATAAGGATCCCCACCTGCAGGGGAGTTGTTTCTCTGTCTTTCCCTCCTCTCTCCATTTCTCTTTGTCCTATTCAACAACAACAACAGCAATAACAACAATAATAACCATAACAACGATAAAAGGACTGCTGGGCTAGCTTTTCAGGTGGGAGAGATGGATCCATGAATCACACTCGTGGCAGTAGCAACACAAATCTTTATTCATGCAGGAGCCCCAGAATTGGGTGTGAGTACAGTGGATTAAGCCACTGTGGTGCCAAACCACAATGGATGCCTCCCACTCTGCATGCCAGCCCTTCTCCAGGTCAGGACACCGGAGAGAAAAGGGAGGAAGAGAAGAGAGAGAGCGAAACTAGGAACAAAAGTGGGCTTTATGGGATAAAACCGGAAGTGGCCTTCACAGTACCATAAGTGAGAGGGGCTGGAAATGGTAGGGGCTTCCCTAGCAACCGTTGCCAGGGATTCAGTTGGTGGGAATTAGCAATACCCTGCAGGGACTTAGGAAGGAGACCTTTAGTCATATGTAAGACAAAGCAGAAGATTGGTATGTAGATAATAATACTATCACGGAATAGGGTGGTTTGTGGACCCTGCCAAGCTCGACCACATCTGCACAATTTCCCAACAAAGAACAAGGGCAATAAAAGAAAAAAATAAATAAATATAAAAAAATTTTTA